>NW_025814834.1:87067291-87112291 GCF_022079265.1 Lynx rufus | reverse complement strand
TTGCATGGACAGAACCCCTTATGCATAACTGCCTGGCAAACTCATGCCCTTCCCCCAGAGCATAGAGAGTTCAGCCCAAACCTACCATCAACTCAAATGCAAATGACGGTGAGTTAATCATGCTGTCTTTATAAACAAAGAAGAGCATATCAATTTTCATAATATCATTTTCTGTTTCCAATATGAACATCTCAGTAGTCTTTAATCAAGTCGTAATTTCTGAGTTCATTCCAGTCTCATGGGCCTCAGAACTGTGCTTCAGGGCATAAAGAGAACGGCTGGGATAACATGCTAGAGGACACGGGCAGCTACAGTCGCATACACCACTCTGGGCACCCCTGGCTCCTTGATTCCCTCTCTTCCTACCTCCTTCAGTTCCCCAAAGATTGAGTTAGTGGCTTGGGTAACCTTCTGTTTCCCAATTTCCCTAACAATATTTTATCAGGAGCTTGATACTCATTTTACTAATTGCTAATTAACCAAGACCAATCCCTTAAGAATCTTTGACAATGTAAGTAAAAAAAAAAAATCTCACTTCCTCTTCGTGTACGAAGTGTGGGACAAATGCCTTATGCCTTACTTCAATGTTGAGCTGAAGGTTATACATAAGAAATGTATATAACTCAGATGTCATGATGGCTCTCAAGTACTAAGGGAACAATTAAGATTCCCTATTAAGAGTCCGTGGCCTACTGAAAATTTCAGAACCTCTCTCTGGCATACAAAAGTGCTAACAATAGCTGAATTAAAGGTTACATACCATCTCACCACAAGCTTTCAACAAATCATTGCAGAAATAAAGAGCCACCAGTTAGGATATAAAATCTAAATAAACAAAGCAGATATCACCTAGTTTAGCTTCTTTATGAAATGAATCAGTGAATGTTATAAAATTGTTACCATTTCTATGGGTTTTAGAATAGTAAAAAATGGTTTATGCAGGACACTCAAAATATATCCAATCACTAGTAAAGCTCAGTACATTGGCAATCATACATAATGATCATCAGTTATGAAATAAAAATTGAATTCAATTAGATAAAGCTCTCTATCATGGAGGAAACATTTTTAGACAGACGTGGTTGATCCTGGATGAACAGAACCACATGGGTTATCATGATGTCATTTAGGGTGGGAATCTGATTAAATTACACTGCTCCAAAGGAAGGAGGTGGGAAGGGAACCAACACGGGGAACATATACTTTGTGAAACATATAATTCTAGGCATTTTACATGTATTATCTAAATATGTTCTGTCAAAGAAGATATGATGTATGATTATTTCTTTCTATTATTATTTGCAAGTTGAACTTATTAATGTAGAGGAAATCTGTTTTATCCAGAATGATTTTGTTAATCAAGTGCCAGAAGAGTTCATTCTACATGCAGTCCCATGGCATGCAACGACGGGGCAATGTTTTGGCAAAAACCTAATATATTTTCTAAGGTGAATATGAAACACAGTATTTGCTTTCCAGATGAGGCAACAAAATTTTCAAAGCTCATATGAGCAGCATACAAAATATATCTATGAGTATTTTATGCTAACATTACCCAAATTAAATTATTTCTCAAGTCAAAAAAAAAAAAAGGAATAACCAATAGATACGCATAAGCTTCCTATGAGGAAGAAATAAAGCAGATTTCTGGATCTTCATTGTTCCAAAAATAAAGACTCAGAGAAGACAGTGCATATGTTTTCCAGAATAATGCCAGTCATTCTGTTCTTATAACCTCTTCAAGTATTGCGATCAGATGAATCAGTGTGTACTTAGTCTACCTACATAGTCTACTTCCTAGTTTGAGACACAGAAAGCTGTTATTGAAACAACCCCAAAATGGAGCCATCTTGTTTTCATAAAGTTTCCACTATAATTGAGTTTGATAGTAAAACTGACCCAGGTTTCCCTTTTTTGTTTAGTCATTCTTTGGAATGCAAACCAAGGGCTAGGACTGTTGTTTCTAGTACATTGGGAGAAGTGAACCCATGAATCAAGTAAATCAGTTTATTATAAATGGCTAAAACCTCCTGAAATACTTTGTGATGTGTGCCAGGTCAAGTCGAAATCTCTCACAGAGGAAAATACGATAGCAAAGACGTCAGTCATTTTGTATTAATGACCTTCTTTCTAACCAGTTCCTAAAAAAGAAAAGAGTAACCATCTCTATAACTATGGAATCTAGCAAGGAAACACCATGAACTTACATTGCCAGTGAGAAGACATGATGAACTCCAGCTCAGAATCATATTGAATCAGGTTCAATTCAGGACATAAAATGAAATGAAAAGCCCAAACTAATTAGATTGTAATGAGCAGTTCATATGCCTTATGTTGTTTTATCACGTGCAGTAGGTGCTGTATCCCTACAGTGAATGACTTCAAGCAATTCATCAGCCTGTACTGTGTTCAAGAATGCTAATCAGAAGGAAAAGACTCTTTTTATGACATGCTTGAAGAAAGCAAGATTGATTGTAGCTTCTTGATCATAGCAGCGCCAGTGGAATGGCTTTATCTCTATTAAACTTCACTTGCGTTTCTGGAAAGCATAGAGTGTCCTAATGAGACAGGCAGAAATAAAGGAGTTCATTAGTACAAGATTGCTAAAGTTGAAATGTCATGTTACAAGTTGGAAGCTGATATTCCAAAGATTATTCAGAGTCTGGGTCTGAAACTCAAATGTCAGTGACAGGTACCATTTTGGATTCCTCAGTCTGTGCTTCCTACATCTCAGCTACCACATTACTGTTCAGTAAATTTTTAATTCAGAGGCTCCAGAGGCCTTTATTTATATCATGAAATAACTCATATTAAACAAGGAAGGAAGGAAGGAAGGAAGGAAGGAAGGAAGGAAGGAGAAAGGAAGGAAAGAAGGAAAGAAGGAAGGAAGGAAGGAGGAAATCTATAATTTGTCATAAGGTCCAAAAGTGATTTTCATTGTACCATGACTGAGCAGACCAGATTAAACTAATTAAAGAGAAACACAAATTAACAAAAGTAATTTCTTTTTTGTACACAAGTCATTTGCCAGTTTGCTCTTGGTCTATTACCTACCCTTTCCCTGCTTTGCTTAGTATCTCGGGGAACTACATTTTCCAGGCCCCTCTGCCAACTGGGTTTTGGTAGGTTTGGCCAAGGGGAGGCACTAGTAAAATCCTGGGAGAAGAAAATGATGACAAAGTCACTATATACTTTTTTTCTGCTTTTATTTTCACCTTGGCAATGATTCTATCTTCTCTGTGATTCTGGCTCCATTAGAGAAGTTCCTCTCCCAGTGGTCTCAGGTCCAGTAGGAGAGTCCCCATTTTGGTAGCTAGGTTATAGTTTCCCAACGATGGTCATTATCTTTAAACCATGAAAACAATACCTCTTCCTTGTGTCCTTCCAATCTTTGGGGTAGTAGTGGTTTCCTACTGTTTCTAATTTCTGGATCACCTCACCATCACTTTGCCAACATTTCCATCATTTATGTAACCAACCCCTGTATTAAGTCACCTCTGTTTGAAATGCCTGGAGTGATTTTTGTTTTCCTGCCTGAACCATTACTAAGATAGATAGATAGATAGAATGGTTTGATTCAGAAAGTTTCTCCTCAGGAATAACATTCCCTTTGAAACTATCTTCATGAAAAAAAATATTAAAGGGAAGAATAAAGGGGGAAAAAGGAAGAATTACTAAAAGAAAAGGCTTTACATGAGGCTCTTTATATGACAATTCTCCCACAATACTACTATTTATTTGTGCATCTGCTGCAAGTGACAATTGCAGCCATGTGACAATTAGGAGTCCTTAAACATTTGAATGTCTGCACACTTCTAACCTTCTCCAGATTTTCTCTAAATAATCTGTTTACATTCTATTTAACTACCACTTAATTTGGTGCTAAAATTATGTTTTTCATATTCATATTCAACATCATATCTCTGATATTTTTGATGCAACACATTCTAAATTTCATTAGCAGTATCTTGGTAGAATAAAATGATTGTGGAATAAATTTCAAAATCAAAAATGAAAGATTTCATGACTATCTGAGTTGCAAGATATATTTTGGGTAGGAAAAGAAAGACAATAGCCATGCCCCCTCCAATTTTTCCCAGCCCATCTCCTATTAGGAAAACTTGAACCAATAAGAGAAGTCTTATTTGTGAATTAAAAAGAAGAAAACTGGGTAAATGTTTATTCTATCCCAATTGCTCCTTCCTAATAGTGAATATTTACATTTCCACATTGTTGGAATTTTCTCACACTGATTTGGCAAGTATAAACTATCCTTGCCCTCCAGAATCCCAGGTTCTGTATATAACACAGCAGTAGTTGCATTTTTCTTTTTTTAAAATTTTTTTCAACGTTTATTTATTTTTGGGACAGAGAGAGACAGAGCATGAACGGGGGAGGGGCAGAGAGAGAGGGAGACACAGAATCGGAAACAGGCTCCAGGCTCCGAGCCATCAGCCCAGAGCCCGACGCGGGGCTCGAACTCGCGAACCGCGAGATCGTGACCTGGCTGAAGTCGGACGCTTAACCGACTGCGCCACCCAGGCGCCCCAGTAGTTGCATTTTTCAAGAGCTTGCAGTCTCATTATTAACAACTAATACTAGTTTTATACACAAATACTCTGACTTTCTATTACTGTGGTTACTTTACGTTTACATTAAATTATATTCATTCAGGAAGTCCTTCATTGCTTTCTGATACCAAAGTTATTAGTCCCAAAAGCCAATTTTGAAATTCTCTCACCAAAATTCATTAATACATCAGAAGTGCCCAATAGAGGGCTATCATGGCAAACTGCCATGGTTTTTAGTAGTGAAAATAGAGGCATCTTATTTAATATGGAGGGTTGGCCAACAAACCATGGCTACCAGCAAACAATGAGCCATCTGACCCTGACCCTATCTTGATAATAAGCCTGGTAATCTCCATGATTAGCCTTTCCTAGCTTGACTTTTTCTTATCACCTCTTTACTCCAACATATTATAAATGCCCAAATAACCTTTTGAATTTAAACCATGCCTTAAAAGATCAACCAGAGGTGATGGGCTTGATCCACAGGAATTTTCCCTGGGGCTAGAAAGATCCAAGAAAGATTAGAACCATTTTCAATAAAAGCCTCAGCCTCAAAGAAACAGAGAGATTTGATTAGCAGTCCAGTGCCTTTCCTCTGAAAGGGGGTGTTTTAGTTTGCTTAGGCTGCCATACCAAAATACTACAGACTGGTTGACTTAAACAGCAGAAATTTATTTTCTCACAGTTTTGGGAGCTAGAAGTCCAAGATCAAGGTAATAGCAGGGTTAATGTCTTCTGAGGCCTCATTCTTTGGAGTGCAGACGGCCACCTTCTTACTTTGTCCTCACATGGTCTTTTCTCTGTGCACAAATATCCTTGGTGTTTCTCTGTGTTTCCAAATTTCCTGTTCTTATAAGGAGGCCTGTCATATTGGATTAGAGCCCACCCAGAAGAATCCTGTTTTGACATAATTAACTCTTTAAAGGCCCTGTCTCTGAATCAGTTACATTCTGTAGTAATAGGAATTAGGGCTTCAACACATGAATTGGGTGGGAGACACAATTTAGCCAATAACAATGAGACTGGAGAAATTTGTCTTTGTTGTCTCTATACTTTTCTTTCTGCAAACTATTCTTCCCTTAGTGGGGTCACTCACCGAATGTCCTCATTCTCTTTGGTTCTGCCAAAATTCCTTAGAATGGGGCTTGAAAATCTCATGTTGCACTATGACCTAAATGACAACTAAGTCTTATGTATTAACTTTTCAAGTATGTTTGTTTTGAAATAGGGGTTGGACATTAATCAAAAAGAATAAGATTGCATTTGTGAAATTGCAGTCCCTAGTAAGCCAAACCAAGGTGATATTTTGTGCCTTTCCAGAGCCTTTGAAATCACATAACATCTGGAGCCATCTCAGTCACTTACTTGTAAAGTCAGCTTTGGTCCTTGGCCTCCTATACTAACTATCATGATTATCATTCAAGCCTACCTAACATTTTCTTTATTATTGTGCATTTACTGAGTGTCAGTGGGATGCTACATCTAAGGAAGCTGCTAAAAGTTGGTAAGTAGTGCTTGAATACAAATCTCCAACCCAGAGCTGCTAGAAATTATGTTTATGATTCAATAAATGGGTTTTTTTGACTATTGCCCAAACTGTGCCCCAGCATGACCTGGGTGGACTAATCCTGCTGGGGGTACTATTTTTGGATGTCATAAATCTAAGCTTCTGGCTATTTCTAGTCATTAAACATCCCAAGGAACTTTTCATAACACTAGGGTTTTTAATCCCCAGCTTCTGGCCAAATTCCAACTGGAATAATTACATTCTGCTTACTGTACCTAAATTCTCATATGGAAGTTTGAGAGACTTTTATTGTATCATCTCCATAATTAAACTGTAATCTATAGAGTGTGCTGTATAGTTTCTAACATGGGAGAATGCATGCATTATATAATTCTATAAGTTGTATTTCTGATCAAAGTCAATTCAGCCATTACATTTCTTCAGGCTCTTTGTAATAATTTTAAAGCCAAAGTACAGCCGATAAGTACTCAATTTTATGTTGTCTTAAATCACAGGGAGTAGAACCCAAGAGTTCACCATAAGAGTTTTTATCCTAACAACAGGAAAATAGAGCCTCTTTGCCTGAATTTCATTATTGTTCACATGGTTGTTTGGGAATTCAGTTTCAACTTAAAAACACACAAAATGTTACAGGCAACTTGAATTCATTAGGTTCTTTTGATTATTTGGGAAGTTAGGAAGAATGAAAGCCTGGTCTTCCAGTATGCCATACCCACATGAGTAAATTTCCAGTTTACAGTTATAGAGGAAAAAGAATACCAATTTTTCAAAGGTCTGGTCACCTCACATTCAAAAGATAAACAAAATGATCTCACGGAGGAGTTCCTAAAACCTAAAAGGTTTTTAAATGGACTAAAAGTAGCAGCTGCTCTTGCCAGAGGTGGGTCTGGCAGGCACGTAGTCGCAAGGTCAAAGCACGGGATGGAGAACCAGAAGCACTGGCACCAGACAAGGGTGGCAGTAGAGGGCACTGCAATAGAGACTAATAGCTTTTACCAGGCTCAGTTTCATGGATGAAAAGAACTCAACTTGTCCCCATAAAACAGTAACAGGAGATGCAGTGGAACCAGACAGGAGGGCTTTTGTTGTCATTACTATTCAAGTGGCCCGGGATCTCTTGGACGGAATGGGCAGATAACTGATCCTTTTCAATTAAGGGATAGGAAATGTTTTTGCAAAATATCTACACTTATATTCTCATTGTGATTTCTATTCAGATGACTTCAGGAGGTTCATGTGTCTGATCGGTTGTCCCAGGTGGGGTCTGCATCTACATTGTCCCACCAGGACTGAGCCACCAAACCAGTGGAAGAATCCCCCTGGGACAGAATGTAACGGTGTCTCTTTGTAATCCTTTTCAACTCTTACATGAAGAACACCGAACTTACATATCAACCTGCAACATTTTACCACGTGTGGAGCTTTGATTCTCTTGTCTCACGTACGGGGACACTGGGACACAGAAATTCTGGAGTCTTGAAATCCGGTTCATTTACAAGTAGATTTTTCTCCTACTAAATTTTGTTTTATTACTATCAAAATAGCATTTCTATCTGACTAGACAGAACTCCAAATAAAACAGAACTTCAAATACTGATTGAACAGATTGCCTTCTGGTCAATAAGATAGTAAATAGCATGTCTTACCAAATTCAGATGTAAAAGAGACTTGATGTAAACAGAGATGACACTAAAAATAGAGATACAAAACTTTAAAGAACCAGTATATATTTGGTATTTTATTGTACATTTAATTTGAAGAATTTTCACCCCTTCTCAAGAAAATAGAACGAACTGGAAAACCGTGGAAATGTATTTGGTGAAAGCCTAAGAGCTACACTCTCATTTAAGCTGTTTCCACATTTTCCCCTCTTCAAATTTCGAAGCACTGTCTTTAAAATTGTTACATACCCAGAAGGGCTGGCAGAATTAGGACTGGAATAAAATAAGATATGATTTGTAAAATCGTAAAATCATCTTCATATATTTGAATAAGGTACGCTTCCCCCTCTCAAACTTACTCTGTAAAATGGCTCTTAGAGCAGTTGTTAACACCATAGTGTGAATATAAGGCAATGTGCTATCTCTCTCAGTAATATTTGCATTTTGGATCTCATTTCTAATTGTGGAATGAAATAATCTGTTCCAGATAAAAGAATTTTAAGTTTAAGCCCAGAAATTATTTTTGAGCTCTACTTGATCACCTTTTTTTGGTAGCTTGAAGGGAAAACTCGCAGAAAGTAGTTTTTCTTGAGAGAATATTCTCTTCCTGCCAATTTTGCTTTACAAAACTACATTGTTTTACATTATGTATGTTAATCAATGCACTTGGAGACTGTAGGGAGCTGGAAGGACTTAGAGCTGGAAGGACTTTAAAGTTTATCTAATCCAATCCCCTCATCCAGAGCTTTTAAAATAATAAATCTACAGCTGTCTTTAAACTAATCTTTGATACAAATAACTCACTGTTTCATAATGGTCTCTCTCTAGATGAATCTCCATCAGTGACACGATTAGCAAGTGTCTCTAGTGTATGCACAAGCCCAGAGACACAACCCTTGAGGTGATGCTACGGAACCACCCGAATGGATTTTGTGCTGTGAGTAGTTTTCTACAGTATGGTGATAGATTTGCTTTAACCAATGTGTGAGCTCTAATCTCATCTCCTTATTGGCCAGTAGTAAACACCAGTGCCACAGCAAGCTGTGGTCAAAGATGAAACGGACCCTTGAAAGAGAGAAGTTGACAAGGCCACATGGGGCAAAGCTCCTGCTCTGAGCTTCATTAGCACAGGGCTCTAACCAAGAAGCTAACCAGCCACAGAGACATATAAATAGACACACACCCATTTTAAGATGAAATCGCTTAACCGTCACTGGCCCACTTTTCAGCAAATGAATGTTAGCGCATTATCAAGTTTCCAAGCAATTATTCAAATCATTAGAATGTACTAAATTTCTCTTTTTCTGTTACTAAAGAGTGTGTTGAGTTGTTGACTGGTGATATGAATGAGCAACCTAAGGAGTGGGGTGGAATTTATTCTTATTATTAATAACAGACTTCACGTAGGCCCTGGCACGATCTACAAGGCTTAACGCTCCAAAGCTAGAGATCACAAGTTACCCATGACATGATGGAATTTGTTTTTTAATGAGTGTATTTCATCTTAACTCATGTTGTCATGTGGAGCCATGATGTCACCTAAATGTAGTAAGCCATAAAAGGTGCCATATTCTCCTACTAAAATATTATTAGCATTTTACTAGGCTCCTGTATCCTATAATAAGAGGCAAAGAGAGAATCCAGATTTCTACATTTCTCTTTTGCTATGATAGAAATGAGCTTAGCATGCTTTCAAGAAAAGACTACAATTGCATGGTTCTATAACAAAGGCAATATTATTCAGGGTTTTGAATGAAGGAACTCTGAAAATAAAATACAAACAACACATAAATATGTGACTCTTAAAAAGCTAAAAGTTCATCTACATTAGGGGTGCCTGGCTGGCTCAGTCAGTAGTGCATGCAACTCTTGATCTCAAGATTGTGAGTTTGAGCCCCACGTTGGGTGAAGCGATTACTTAAGAAAGCAAAATCTGGGGTGCTTGGGTGGCTCAGTCAGTTGAGCGACCGACTGTGGCTCAGGTCATGATCTCGCGGTCTGTGAGTTTGAGCCCTGTGTCGGGCTCTGTCCTGACAGCTCAGAGCTTGGATCCTGCTTCTGATTCTGTGTCTCCCTCTCTCTATGCCCCTCTCCCGCTCATGCTCTGTCTCTCTCTGTCTCAGAAATAAATAAACATTAAAAAAATGGTAAAAAAAAAAAAAAAGAAAACAAACTTTTTTAAAAAAATTATCTATGTTATCTATAAATCACATGTGTTGAGTATGAACATATCTTAAAGACGTACACATAAGATCATCCTCAACTCTTAGTTAGGACACTAATATCCTAAACTTGTCATTGTTGTTTTCAATTAAGGCATATTTGCCTAAGAAGTACATATTAAGCAATATCACACATAACAAAGAAAAACATACCAGTAGTTTGCCAGAAGTCCAGAGGTCCACAGCCATTTCATGAGATCTGATCCAAAGCCATTCCCAAACAGGGCACTGTGTCATTTGAGGAAGGTAGGACCACCAAGACCTTAAGTAAGTTTCAAGTCCACAGAAAAGTGACCCAGATCATCCCTGCAATACATCTTCCCAGGATATCCATTCTGGAGGATAATTCTTTTGCTGTAGAAGATTATGCTGTAAGTCACAGGTGAGAGCAGGCATCATAACGTAGGACTTCATGTAACCAGACGGTCTAAACACAATTTTACGTGTATGAAGAGCTTGACAAAATTTGTTTATTTAAGAATGTTTCATGTTTGGGGTGCCTGGATGGCTCAGTAGGTTAAGCATCTGACTCTTGATTTTGGCTCAGGTCAGGATCTCACTGTTGTGGGATCGAGCCCTGCATCTGGGTCCTCACTGAGCATGGAATCTGCTTAAGATTCTCTCTCTCTCTCTCTCTCTCTCTCTCTCTCTCTCATAAATAAATAAATAAAAATTTTTAAAAAGTTTCAGGTTTAACAACTTAGTTGTCAGTATCACCATCTTTATTCATTTTTATTACAAATGCACCAAGAACTCAGCAGGAGCTGATCTTATGGAACTTGATTAGCTTCCTGAGTCTAGAAATAGAATGAGTCATACAGCAAGTAAGCTTAGAAACAAAACACATATCTATTTGGACTAGTATGCTAAATTTGGTAATGGTTAATTCAATCCATTCTAAGTATAAGCTGGGGTAAAGAGATAAATTCAACAGGTGTGAAAAAGATGGACTAAGGCAACTCAATAGCATTTGAGGTCTCTTAAGTTCATTTCTACCAAAGCAGCTTCACTATTTATAACTATTGGATATAAGATTACTCCCTAGATCCAAAAGGAGTGACTTTAGGAGGAAATAGGACAATATGGGGTGCCTGGGTGGCTCAGTCAGTTGGGCGTCAGACTTGATTTCAGCTCTGGTCATGATCCCAAGGTCATGGGATGAAGCCGTGTGTCGGGATCCTCACTAAGCATGGAACTTGCATAAGATTATCAATCTCATTCTCTCTCTCTCCCTCTGCCCTCCTCCCCCAGTCATGCTCTGTCTCTATGATTAAAATTAAATAAAATTAGAAAAAAAAAACAATACTAACATCTCTTAATTCAGATAACCAAAATCTAACTGCTGTGCAAAATATATTGGTTAATTTGTTTCCCATGCCCAATTTTAGGTGAAATTGTTGTGTTCATTTTTCCTTGCATAAGAAATAGCATTAGGTTATTTTGTGCATAAGGATGTCCAGTGATCCAACCAGTAATGAAAAGACCATTGGCCAAAAAGGAACGAATAAAGTTCTTCTAATTTTTTTAGGAGTTGCATTGAGATGGTTGCTATACCTGATGGATCATGAATGGAGTCAAGAGCAGTGACCAGATCAAAGTCAGAACAGCTAAGCTGAAATATTCTCTCAAGTCAGAGCCTGCCCTACTTTGAGTGGAGGTTTTCTTGAAATCAAAATGGCTGGATGAGAAAGGCATACTTCATAGCTTCCAGTGTTCAATCCCAGAAATACCCAAACTTTTTAAAAAGGAATATTTTCAGGCTAATGGAATGATAAAGGCCTTATATGCAGAGAGAAGAAGATGGGTTTCGAAATTCAAGGACAAATTAAATCTAAAAATAGAAAAATGTAATTTTTTAGTGTTTCCCTTAAATAAACACATGAATGGATGTAATGTAATGAATATAGCGTATGCCAGCAATAGTGATAATACCAAAGAGATTTAACGACTAATTTTGTAAGACTTATTTGGCTATTTCATTTGTGCAAAAACTATCTTTTAGCACCCTTCATCCTCTGTGTTGTGGTTTATTGTACAACTAAAACTTCCATGCCATGATACTAGCCAAGAGGATCTGGAATAGAAGTGTTAGTAGACCCCTCTGGCTAAATTGGAGATAGGTGCAATGCCATTGAATGATGTGCACATGATTTTGCAGAAGTAACACCAGCACCAGGCATTTGCAAATGTGCCAAATTCTCCAAAACTTCTACACAGGGAAAATGTTTAAGGATAGAAATAGAAAACTATGCTTTAAACTAAAAGCAGCCTTGCAAGTAATTACATGCCTACTTGCTCAGGGTGATAAATTACACTTGCTCATGCTTTTTATACTTTTTCTATGACTTATGAGAAGGTTATAGGTAATCTTTTTCTTTCCATTGATACTAGTAAAGTTGCATCCAGTCCATACATGTTAGTCTGGAATAAAACAACTTTCAGTGTGATCTGGAGCCAAGACAGGTGGCGAGCGATCGCAGGAGCTAAGATGTTAGACTGAAAAATGGGGGGCGGGGAAAGGCAGTGGAGTAGAGAATCACTGAAGACCAGTTCATGCAAGTGGTAGTGCAGCTGTGCGGAATAAAATTCAACTGTGATCAAAATTGCAGTTGACAACCTGAAGACAAATGGAAGGCCAAGAGACAGACAGCTCATTGAGAAAGCTTGGCACCCACGAGTTTAGCCAGAGCACCATGCAAGGAAAATAGAATGCAGATGGAGAGAAAAGTAGCTGAGATATGGTAAGAGAAGGGACTGTAAACATCAAGTCCACCAGTTGAAACCCAAGGCATTGTCATGGTCAGGAGGCTGTTTCTGCTGGGTTCAGAAGTGGTCCTCTGGGAATCAGGCAAGTTTCCTACCATCCTCATTATGAACATGACTTTCTCCCATAGCTACACGATTCACATGCCAGTGACCATCTTTTCACTACCTTCCCAGGTAAATTGCATTTGCTCCAAAACTACCCTCTAATCTACTCATCCAAGTCCAGAGGTCTTTTGTGGCCAGCTGTTCTCTCATAGTCACCATGGCACCATCACTCTCCTAAGCAAAGAATCATTTTTGATAAATCACCCAAATATGAATTCTGTTGATATTTTTCCTGGGAAGAGTGTCTTCCATTGCTTCCTCTACCCTAGCGCATACCTTGATTTTGTCTAGCCTTGGCCTAGCAAAGGGTGTCCACTGTGTCTCTTGTTCTTATATAAAGTTATTCCAATGACTTCTTAAAAGGTTTCTCTAAGTTTTAGAATCTTAAGATTTAAAGATGTGTTTATGGACAGCTAGTATGACATCCCTCTCCTGTAGGAAATCCTTCTAAAGAAATCTTGTTTAATCAGACTCAGTCTTTACTGTCCACCATAGGAGAAGTCTTGCTTAAAAATTCTTTTTATAATATTGATTCACAAATAGTTCTATTTGTCCTACTTCTATTCGTTGGAGAAATATATACAGCAACTCTTCTTTATGACAGATGAGAGTCTTTCTTTAATCTTTTCTTTCTATGGGTTAAATTACCCTGGTTCCTCCTTGCATTTAACTTGCAAGGTAATTTCTACAAATTTCACCATCCTAGCCATCTTTTTTGCATGTACTCTAGTCTGCCAATGCCCCTCTTCAAATGGGGAACCCAGACATGATATGCTAATAGAGACCAAGCAATATTGAGAATCAAGGGATCATAATTTCCCACAAAAATAGATATTTTTAAAATCTGTGCAGCCTAATCTTGCTAGTTTTCTAATAGAGGCATTATACTCTCAACTCATATTGAGTGTATTATCAACTAATTTCCTCAACTCTTTTTATTTCCTATATGGTCAATACCTATTATTTTTTTATCTTCCAAAGATAACCATATGGATAAAGAAGGATTATGACTTGATGTTCAAATATGACCCAAAGAACAATGCAAAATCAATAGATAGACCTGTGCTGCACCCAAATTTAATTAATGACAGTTTTCCTTTACCAAAGAATTCCAGATATCATTTTTTCAGTTTATTTCCATCTCAGTGGGGCAGAGACAACTCAGGGGGCAGGGGAGAGGTAGAATGGCATGAACACAGTTCAGGTGATAGGGACGGATCCAACAAATGGCAAGATTTTTCACCTGGATAAAACAATTCATAAGGTTTAGTAGGAAATACCTGGAAAGATAAACTTGGATGATATTACAGGACATTTAAAAAACAGACAGTGGCATTTTGTTTTTATTCAGTAGGCACTGGGGAAAATTTAATGATATTTGAGCAAGTCAGTGACATAATAAGATAAACTACTAGTATTCATACAACAGATAACATAAAGTAATTCTTGCAGATAGCATCTCATTTAATCAGAACCCTGCCCTAGAAATAGTATTTCTACAGTGACAGGAAAGGTAGAGTCAAAACCAGCAAAAGCCATGTGAGCTAATGTGTGGGTTTTAATGAAGAAATAATGAAATCTTTAACCAGAATAGTGATGTCTAGAATAAAAGAAAAGAAAGCCAAGATGCACTTGACAATGAAGAAGTACCTAGATCTGGTAACTGATTGGATGTGGAAGCAACAAAGTAAAAGAAATCAATCATGACCATACAATTTTAATCTTAATAACTAGGAGAATGGTAGTCCTCTTAATAATAGTAGGAGGGGAACAGCAAAAGAAGCTGGAACATTTTTTATGGTGTTGGAAAATGATATACTATTTCTGGATATATTAACATGAATGTGTCCTCGGACATCTAATTAAAAAGGTTCCAGAGCAGAGAGTTGTATGTGTGTCACTTTGCGACCATATTGAGATTAGAGGTATTAAAGATAGAATATATAAATGAAGTTATAGAAATAAATGAGAATTCCAAAGGAGAAATGGTAAAAAGAGAAGGGAAAGGTAGTAAGAAGGACTTCCAAAAAGGAATAAGAGCACCATCAGCAAAATAGGAAGTGAGCTCACATTGAGTTGTTATTACAGACAATAAAGGATGGAAGACGGGCACAGTGTGTGGGCGCAAGCAGGAGGATTTCATGTTGCAAAGAATCTGAAAATGATACAGCTCCAGAAGATTCTGGAATCTACGATTCGACTTCGCCCTGCCACTAGGACAGATCTGTTTGCTGTGCGGGGAGAAAGTTCACTGGAGCAACAGAATACTGGTGTGGTTTAGAGAGGCAGTTAGCTCTGTTCAGAATTAAGTGCCCTGCTGGAGAATCCAAAAACCAGTGATAATGAGATATCCAAAAGGTAGAGATATTGGAGGCACATGCCAGGGGCATTCATCTCTCAGGGTTTAGGAGAATGTTCATGATTAGGCTACAGTACAGAGGTGGGCTCTACTCCCTGGGGGACAATGGCAGTAAAAGGTGAGCTCCCAATACTGGAGGACATGAGATTCTACACAGATTCTAAAACGTTGATTCTAGTACAAGAAAGAAAATGAAGAGTCAGAAATTGGGCAATTATTATCAGAATTTTTAATTAAAGTCAAGGCTAAAAGAGAGGCATGAGTTACAAATTGCTTAGTTGGGACTAGTCCAATAGGCTAGAAATCTATATTTCTGCCTATGCTTAGGATGGCCTCTGGAATCCAAAGCAAGTTCAAACCTTCAGAGACTTCCAGGGGCCACAATTATGAAGACGTTTCAGATTGCAGGGACTGAATTTGACAATGAAATGCATAGGGATGTCTTTAGGAATAATAGCTTCAACCAGGATGTATGGTAGCTGGTATGAAAGTCAAAATTGCAAGGAATAAAGGAACAAGTGAGTGAAAAAGAATGTAATGCAGGGAAATAACTAACTCCGATGGGAGTTGGTACCATAAGAGAGAAGGAGCAGGGAGAGGGAGAAGAGAGAGAGAAGACAGAAGTTGAGAAAGTAGTAAGGTCCAGAGAAAGCTTTCTGTTCGTATGTCTAGGTGAGAAAATCTAAAACATCTATAAACAGAAAGAAGGAGCCAATGGAAAGAGCCAATGGAATGCTATTCATGAAATTGTAGGATCTCGAAGTGGAAGAGAAGGGAATGAGGGCACACAAAGTGTCTAGGCAAAGAGCCCATGTGAAGCTGCCTCCTCTGAGAAGAGGCCCAGGGCAATGAGAGTACTAGACAAGAGTCCAAAGGCCTGCGTGGTAGTCCTAGTGCTGCCCTCAGTTCACCATGCTAGCTAGCCCTCTCTCTGAGCCTCTGTTTGCTCAGGAATAGAGAAGGTGGCCTAGATCCTTCTGGCTCATAGGTGATCAAGAACAGGTAGAACATAAAGACATGAAGGGGGAGAAGAAGGACAAAGAGAAAGATCTGAGTGGCCCCAGTGTTCTCAGGAAATGAGGAAGCAGCATACCCCGATGATGGTGACGGTGGGGTCACAGAATGCAAATCAGCTGAAGGAACACCAGAGCATAGAAAGGCGATGCTTGGCACAGCGGCGAAAACCTTGGCAGGCAGGCCAGTTCTGTATTCTGGCTCAGCCACCTGTAAACTGTGGGATGTTGGACAAACTACGTAATGTCTCTAAACCTGCCTCTTCATCTATAAAATGAGGACCATGGTTCCCTTGTGATGGGCATAAACTATAGGATTAGTGAAGCAATTCGACAAGATATATACATATAGCGCTTACTATATTGCCAGGCTTGTAAGTGTGCTCAAACAAGCTCAATACAGTTGAAATAAATAAGAGGACACAACTGAGGGGAAATAATAGAAAATTCATAGTGACTTCCAACCACTCGAGTTTCACAACATTCTCCTGTACTGTCATCTTGAAGTGAGAGAAGGTAAAGCAATTAATGAAAAGGATTCATAGTATAGTGGAAGCAGAGGGAGAAGTTACAGCGTCTGGAGGCTGTCTTCCAGAAGCAGGGGGGTGCCTAAAAAACAGACCAGGGGCACCTGTGTGGCTCAGTTGGTTAAGCACCTGACTCCTAGTTTCGGCTCATGTCATGACCTCAGGGTTTGTGAGTTTGAGCCCCATATCCAGCTCTTTGCTGGTGTGCAGAGCCTGCTTGGGATTCTCTCTCTCTCTGCCCCTCCTCCATTTGCACTTGCACGTGTGCCCATGCACTCTCGCTCTCTTTCTCTCACTCAAAATAAATACTAAACTTAAAAAAATAAATAAATAACAGACCAGCAGGCAGGAAACAAAAAGGGAAAGGCCATTTGACAGGGAAACCAGAGGAATTTCACCATTCAAGGGGCCAAATGCCCGGGGAATGTGAGTCTCCTGTTTAAAGGCTATTGGGTTTAGCCTTTAAACAGCTTTTAAACAGGTTTAGAAGCTGTGATCAGGAAAAAGGCATAACAAAGTTTTTAAAAATAAAAAGAAACAGAAATTTAAAAAAAGGGGGACAGAGCAAGATGAGGGATATTTTCTAAAATGATAAATCAAAAAAAAAAACCTGTATTTTCTAACAAATTAATTTGATTGTGGGTTTTATACTTCTTAGCTGTTTTGCCACCTGCATGTATTATTAGTTAAGTCAAAATATTGAATGAAGACAAAGTAAATAAGACACAGTGAGAGCATTAGAAAGGGACTGGTTCCCGTGATGGCTTGGCCCCTTGAGTCCTCGTCTTGCGGGGAAGGGAAAGTCAAATTGCCTGGACATACAGACGCTAAGGGCCCTCACCCTGTACTGGGCGTGTTTGCCTTTCTCATAAATTTGAAGAGGCATTCCCAAGTATTTTCAATGCTGATGATAGGATAACCATATAAGTAAGCCTAGTGAGAACCTCCATCTACATTCAGGAGCAATTGCCTCAATTATCATAACTTACCAAACACTTCATCAAGTGCCAGGCACCATTCAACCCAGTCTTATTTAATCCCCACTATAAGACCCTAGGAGAAAGGAACCGGGACTTTGCACATTTGACAAATAAACCAAAGCGCAGGGATGTAACGTTACCTGCCTGAAGTCACTGAGCTGGGCAACAGGAGAACCAAGAGTGACTCCTCAGCCCATGCACCTAACTGTCATGGGGAAACTTCACAACGCAGGCACGTTCTCAGTAAATAGCTCTATATTTTTTCATTCAAAAGAAAATGCACGAATCACAATTGTTTTTTTCTCTTAATATTTCACTTTATGCAATTCTAACAACCCATCTTTATCTGAGTGACTTCTGATATTCGCTTGTAGTCTTGGAATCTTTTCTGGAAGAGCGTGTTTGGAGGTCCAAGGTAGAAAAATTAAAATAAAATGGTAACTTCAAAACGTTGTACAAAAGTTGCACAAAATCTCAGTTTTCCGAGATAGTAAATACTGAAAAACTTAGCTATAAAGTCTTAAAAATGTAATTGTAGCTTGCTAACACTATTAAATACGTATACTGTGGTCTTTTTGACAATTGTATTAATCCTTTTACAAAGCCTTCAGAAGTTCCATCACAGAAGCATGGATGCTGTTTTGATCTATTTATTACTCTTAAGTGTTCAGAGAACTGTCCCTATTTTCTAATTAACACTTTTAAAGATAAAAAGCCATGTATTAAATCAATCTGAATGATGGTTGTTTGTGAATCCCACAAGATAAGGCAATTTGCATGTTCACTTTGTACTTACAAACTAAATCTGCACATCTCCAAAGCAGCCCCTTATAATGTAAACCTTTTGTGAGTATTTGTAACTTGAAAGAAAGTTTGGCCTACTACAGAAACAGTGCCAATTATCTAAAGGGTTTCGTTACCGAACATGATTAAGATACAAAGATATTGGGTTGTTAGTTCATATTGTTTGCTATGGAACTTGAAGAAACGACTTTTAAAACATCTAGGATTACAGATTACTACTACCTTTGTGTGGGGAACGAACACAACTCATTTCCCCCAACAGTTAACTGCTTTCAAAAGTAACCAGTTGCCACTCAATTGGGGTAAAATTCCTTTGATATGAATTAAATTGCTTGCTGATGAAATGCACCTTTCAGCGACCTGTTTGAGTTTCAGCGAATGCTGGAGCACACTTCGTGACGTGAATTCCAGGGTTAGTGCTAAATCACAGTGGTGATTTGTTATTGGATTTTCAGTACTGATGAGTCAGCGCCGTAAGATGTTTACCAAATTAGAATTTCAAGAACAATGGCACTGTTCTCATTAAATGGAAGCTTTTGTTGCCGATATAGGCTATTATTTCCACATGGTTTTGGTGTGGTGTGTTCACACTTGCGGCACTCATCAGCTAGGGTTTCTTTGCTTTTGCAGTATCTGTCTTCGTTGGGCTTTACGTGCTCAATCAACTTTGAAACCGTGTGTCAAAGCCCCAGTTTTCAAAATTCAGAAAAGGATCCTTTATCTTTTCTAAACAGTTCAACCTGTGCTTTCCCCTTTGCCAAATACCTCAAGAAACCAGAACTATCGTGTTGGCTAGTGAAACTGGGATCAGATTTTTCTCTTTTTTCTCTTTTTTCTAAAAGCCCATGCCTTACATCCATTGACCTCTCTGGAATGATTCTGCAAAAGGTAAGATGTGAAAATAGCTTTTGAGACCCTGGGTTCTGAGATGGTCAGAAGGTGATGCTGATGTCTCCTGGCAAAAGAGCAGATGATTTTTTTTTTCACTTCTTTATTTGGCGAATATTTGTTGAGCATCCAAGGCATGTCCGGTCCAGTGCCGTTATAACTGCTAGAGGCGCATCAGATATAAATGTAAACATGAAATCCCTGTTTTCATGTAGGTTACTTTCTAAAAAAGAAGACAAGCATAAAACAAATAACTCAATAAATACATAAAATAATGCCCGCTCACAATTTCTAGAGGTGCTGGATGTGTCCACTGTCACTGAAGTGCTTCAAACTTCAGCAAAAGTGAGTGAAAGAAGGCTTGCTTATCCCAAGACCAATTTCGAACTTATTTTAACAAGAAAAAGCTTCATACATCTTTAATACAACTGCTTCTTAGGAGACCATGTGCAGTCTTCATATTTTAGGTTCCGTTATAAATTTTACCTAATTGTAGCACTTTCCAGCACTTTATATTCTGAGTCCAAATTGAAATGATCACAGGGTGTGTCATTGCTGACCATTCTGGGTCATGTTTAGTTGTGATTGAGCCCATAGAAAGAGCAACTAGACCATCTTTTTTAGGTCTTGTTCGTCACTATTAGTAGATGATTAACAAAATCATACTTTTTTTTTCTCTATTATGTCATGATTACAATGAGACTAAGTGTGGACAAATAAACCATATTAGGAACTCAAACGCTAAAGCAACGGATCTCGGCATTTGGCTTGTGTTCCCACCGCAAAACACGTGGTAAAAGATGTTCACACGTGGGGCAGAGTTTCAGGGACATTTAAGGATTTGTGCAATCCCCACAACTCTAGCTAAATCACTCAAGACTGCAAATGGGAGGGGCACCGGAGTGGCTCAGTCGGTTAAGAGTCCGACTCTTAGTTTCACCTCAGGTCATGCTCTCACGGTGTGTGAGTTCAAGCCCCGCATCAGGCTCTGTGCTCACAGTGCAGAGCTTGCTTGGGATTCTCTCTCTCTCCCTCTCTCTCTGCACCTCCCCCACTCACTCTCTCTGTCTCTCTCAAAAGTAAATAAATAAAACTTTTTTTAAAAATTAAAAAAAAAAAGACTGCAAATGGGAATATGAGTGAGAAAGCAATTATTGTAGGAGTAACTTTGGATCTTCTGCTCTAATTTATTTTTAAGTAAATCGATTGAAAACAATTACTTATCACAAATTACACGTGAACCACCTCCCAAGGAATCACAACAAGCACATATGCACCGCAACAGTGTATTTAGAACCGCTGACCCAGATAAACGAAATTCTTCTAAAGTTGGATAATCATAGGTGCTCTGAATTTTTAGAAACTCATTATATAGCTAAATACCAATCACCAAAGCCAACCAGTGCCATAATTTAAGCACTTAATTGGCTTTATTCCTGTATACTTTTCTCCTACTTGGCTTTCTTTCTCTCTTCCGTCCGAAAGATTTGATGATAGAGGGGGTGGGGTAGCTGGTTAGCTCTCCCTAAAGCAGGTATTTCCCCTTCCCTGCAGTCTCTGTGTCTCTCAGACCACCACTGACAAGTGTTGATATGTGGAAGTAGTCGCCTCAGGTCGACTGTTCCTGCAGCCAAGCTGGGAGCAGTCACTTCGCTGGAAAGCTCTGTGGTCCCTGCCAGCATCTCTGGTCCACAGATGTCTCAGGATGCAACCCCGCCCTTCCTTGGTTGCAGCAGTGGGGCTTGCAAATGATCAGCACACCAGAGTTGTAACCGACCTTAAGGTGGACCTCCACAAAAGGTAGGAAACTTGTTGGCTTCAGAAAAAAAAATATTTTTTAATATTTGACACACTCATAAAAATTTGAGAAAGAATTCCTTCCTTTTTCAATTCAGGTAGGAAAGTTTTATTGTATCTGTGAATGAATCCTTTGCTTCTTTGGGGGTAAATGCGGTTTTACATACCCTAAGTTTACCCATAAATCCTTCCAAAAATGCGAACTGAAAGCACACTTTCCTTCTCATTAAATTCTATTATACCAAAAGAAAGATCTAAGTATAACTGTAACAGGATCTAAGCGGTGCTGTAAACCAGAACTACAGGACCGCCTTGTAAACAGTACAACATGAGAACACTTGAGAAGGTCTGTCTCTCCATTCTGACTCGATAGACGATGGCTGTGTGAAGTCCAATCTATACATTACGTTAGTTTCTTAAACCCAAACAGCATGACTGTGTAGCCTTTTTAATGATTGTGAGACAGGGAACATGTTTGAGAGAAAATGAAATCATTAAATAAGATTTCTCTAGAAATCTCTTTGACAGGCAGCATTGTTGGAACTTTTTCACATTTTAGTGCATAAGTAAAAGAATTTAGGATGTCCATGGGCATTAAGAAAAAGCTTGGCTTAAAGGTCAGGTTGTTGTTTTTGTTTCGTTTTGTTTTTAATTCAACAAGAGAAAGGGAAATTTAGGAGAAGAAAAAAAGAAAAACAGAAGGAAAGGAGAGAGGATAAAGAAATAGAACAGAAGGAAGCCAAAACCGAGCAAAGAGAGATGGAAGGGAGGAAGAGAGGCAGAGAGGGGGAGAGGCGAAAGAGAAGAATAGAATATGGAAGGTAAATATACTGACAGCACAGCGACTGAAACACGCTGAACTTTCGGAGAGGATCAGCAAAAAGATTGAAAGCTCAGGTGTTTCTGTAATGGTGATACACTGGGAAAATTCACACTGTTAAATGAGCCTCAGATTCTCACTTCTACCTGCATGAAACAGAAACACACTGTTAGTATGCTGGGCTGTAATAGAAACGATGCCAAAGAGGTATGGGGCTGGAAAACTTGTGAGAACCTTGGGTCTTGTGCTCCTCCACCGTTAAATTATAGAATTTGTCCATTTATACTTCATATGCTCTCGAATATTGCATATTCTGTTTGTTGCATATTTTGATTGAATAATTTTAAAAACATCCCACTCTTTTTATGAGGAAATTATTTTTAACACATGATAAAAATTCAGTGTTAATTTTTTTTTCCCCATTGAGAAATAGTTTCAAGGTTAAATACTCAAATCCAGTTCATGATCTTGGGGATTAGAAGTCAGAAAAATGTTGACATAATGATGCAACACTAGAAACAGGGAAAGCATTTGCGTGAAGGCTAGGATACGGGTCGTGGAAGGACGGGCTAGGATGCTCGGAAGAAGACATAAAACTAAAGAAGATACTTGATTACCCTATTACCGTGCAGATGTAAAACAACAAACCCAACAGCCATGTTTCAGATCATGCTATATTATACAAGCATTTGCTTCATAAACTTGCTATGTACATGCCATATCTGAATGTCTGTAAGAGAAAGCTGTCCTATAATTACAAACTTATTTTATACAAAAAATCTTTAGTTCCACTGTAAATGTTTTTGTTAATGGCGATGGCATTGGCAAAAACTTTTCCATCTTTATAATATCAGTTTATACTGACCACATGGTTAGAGATGAAGATTTCTAAGATTTTTGCCTAACACATGTACATGTTTCTATTTCCACAAGTATAAATTATTTATTCATCTGGATCTCCATTCATCATTCTCAAAATGGAGAAAATATAGAAAATGTATGTATTATGGATTTGCCTGTCTGCACTCTATTAGAGAGCAATCCTTGCCCACATTTAAGGATTTACTTAAAGAGAATTTAAATATAAACAGATTCATATGCACGTGCATTCATAATGGAAGAATGGAAAAAGCAGGAAATGTTATGAGATTTCCTTTCTAATTTTTTTCTACAAAGAACCACTTCTTACATGTATGGGGTTTGGGGTATTCTTTCTTAAACAGATATTCATTCTTTTCTCTTATCAGTAGCATGCACTAAGAGCAAAGGATGCTGTATTTGTAATTTTCGTGGGGTTTTTTCTTGGTGTTTGTGCCTGATTAACCACAGAGTTACTGTAGTAGCTCTATGTTGGCTGCTTGCACTGCCCAAAAGTAAAGTAGTGAAGTCCAAATGCTCAAAGAAAGCATAACTTTAGGACAAAGGTGGATGCTGTCGTATGAAGAGTACCTGATTTGGGCTTCAGGGGTGGCAAGGAGGGTGGAAGGGAAGTGACGCTTTACTTTCTTTAACCTGGTTTGTCCATGCATCTTTGCACAGTGTATCTACTTCTAAGATGCAAATATATGTGCAAATCCTCGGAAGGCTAAGCCATGTCATTCGTTTTTAGTGGTGTGTTATTGTTATGCATATATACCAGTTTTGCCAAAAATTCCCCATTACTTCCTCATCAAATAATAACAAACTGTGAGGGCTAGTTCTGCACCAGCACTTGAATTTCCTCCTGAAAAATTGGCCTGCTTTCTTTTCGGTCTGTGGGCACCCAGGCCAATATCACTCATGTCTTGTTACATAACAAAAGAAAATAAAGGCAACTTGAACAGTAATCTGGCGTGGCCTGTTTATTCTGGACACCATTTTGACCTGCACGACTCAGACTACAGGCATTGTTTCCTGGTGTCCCTATAAATGGAAAAACAAGGCAACTGAATATGCCAACCCCTTAGTTCTAGCTCTTTGCCAAATCCTCTCAGAGATTTGGCCAACTATCCTCACCCATTTATGGAACGACGTGTGCCCTTACTAAGAAAATTCTCACCATCCCATTCAGCCTCCTTCTTCTAAATCTGTGCACAAATCATGGCCGGCTAACGAGCATAGTGAGTGTTTTACTTTGCATGTCAAAGACTGCTGAACATGCCATTTCTTCTTTGAAGGGCATCAATACACTGGCATCCCAGGTACCTCCCCGTGGAGGATTACCAAAGTCTGGCTACAATCAACACCCTGTCCTAATCCTGAATGAGAGTCATATCTCTTGAACAGGTGCTGGGACCAAAGACCAGGACCAGCTGTAACTCTCTCAGCCTTTTTCACGAGATAATAAGAATTTTCGGCAGGCTTGACGGAAATTTTGAGACTCGCTGAATTGATAAATGTCAAATAAGTGGGGAAAGGAAGTGAGTGGTTTACGCATTGATTTGTCATCAATGGAGCTGTAGATCAGATGGCAACGTGATCATTTTTAGAGCAGATCTCGTCTTCCTCTGCTCAAATGCACCAAATGAAGCGCCCATTTGCTGACTAGAAATTCACAGTTGAGGTCGACTGGTGATGCAGTGCGAAGAAGCCTGTTCTGTTCCTCTGCTCACGAATAAGCCGTGCCAACCGTCACCTTTAAATAGCTCCACATTTAATTATGCAATACTTAGGAATAAAGTTCAGTCACAGTTCACTAATAATTCGTTCCCACCTAAGGGGGGGGGGGAGAAAGAAAAGAGAAAGAAAGGAAGGGAAAAAAACCCCACAAAATTTAGCAGTCACTAACTCTTCAAAAGAAAAAAAAAATGGACAACTCAGTGCCAGGTTACGAAATAAAACAAAGCATTTATCTGAGGGAGAATTATAATAGCTTAAGCTAATTATAATAAAAATAAACTAAAAAAAATTTAAAGGGTGGTATTCTAAAACCTTAGGGAGTTATGGATTAACTTAAGCCAACAGAACCCAAAGAAGGTACAGTAGCTACTTTCTTGAAAACAAAACAATCTTTTCGTTCCTGCCATTTGTCTGAATTCTTCCTTCGGGCAAGCTGGACAGCTGCACTAGTAGGTTTTTTAGTCATGGGTTATAAGCCCCACCTGGCTAGATTTGTTTAGCAGACAGCTGGCAGAATTAAATAAAAAGAATGGGACACAAAATGCTTCCCCAAAAAAGCTGAGAGAATACTTTTTGGATGTTTTAGCCTTTTCGAGGTTTATGGTTTTCTCTCTACTTTTTTTTCTTGTCTATGTTCACATACCACTATATGTGAATGTATGTCGTAGATACTTTCTCTCAATTATAACACCACGGCTGAGGTAAAAATGCAGCATAAATGAAAACATCAAGTAAGCATGTCTTGAACGACTTTTTTTTTTCCTTTTTAGTTAGAAATACCAATTTGCAGTTTATAAGTCCCCAAGAATGACATCAGTTTTAAATTAGCGTTTTTTTATTTCTACATTTTCTTTGCTATTTTTTAAAGCCAATAAAATAGATTTTCTTCATCTGGAATGTTCTTTCTAGCTTAAAGATAAGAAGGAGTCTAAATTGTGGGAATGGCATCCTTCTGCATCTGTTTCTCTCACAAACCTATCAAATATCTAATTTTTGGCATGACTGCTGGCTCCGACAGGGGATGACATAAACCAGCTTTGTGGTTACATGTTTCACTTTTAATCTCATGGAAATAAAAATCAGCACTGAAATGTCCCTTTACATGTGACAATTTGGGACTCTTTTCCAAAAGCCCAGGCAGAGGGGCGTTAACCTGGTTAAGCTTAACACACAGCATATGCAGAAGTGTCATGCATTTTTGTGCTAAAAGGCACAAAGCAAACCTGCCTTCAGTAGAGGTTGGTTCCCCTCAGAAGCACGGACCACAAACAATGGGACCTGTATGACTCAGTGGCAGCAAGTTGCTAAAGAATGACCGAAAGGCATACCAGGATGGGAGATGAAATCGCTCACATCTTCTGTGTGTTTTGTCTCTTTCCATAAATGTGGCAGAACTAGTGGAATATTTCAACCATCATGGGTTTGCTACTTAGCAGGGGGAGAATCCAGCTTTTCACTAAACACAGTAAATATAGTATGGAAGGCTCAAAAAAACCAAAATGGTTTGGACATGATCCTGATTGGAGGAACTCCATGAAAATGGATTCCAACTGCTTATAAATGAGCAAGGGGGTGGGGGTGTGCTGGTTTTAAAGACAGCATGGCAGAGAAGCATTAATGCTGATACCCAGCTAGCACCTATGAGACAACAATGATTTGCTGCCACACCACGCGTAAAACTACTCAGAAGTTGAAATCTATTTAGACAGCCCGTGGAAATGTTCTGAATATTAAGGACCAGGCCAGGAAACAAACTCTTTAATTCATGACCTAATACTTGCTTTCCAGAGCAAAAGCCTGACTTGGCCCCTCTCCACCCAGCCTATACATCTCTCCATGCAATGTAGACTTTATGGAGCCAGGCATGATCTGTTCATTGCAGAGGCCTGATTCTCCCTAAGCACTGATATCAATATCATACATTTCAAATACAAGGGAGGCCTGGGCAGGCTTAATCCCCCGGGTCCAAGTAAACCGAGTGTGGTCTCTAGGGAGGCTGTTGGCATACAGCAAAAAGACAGTGTTACTGTATATGTTTTCACATGGTTAGCAAAATGGGTCCCCATCAAAGACTGAGAAAACAGGCATGGTGAGAAGGGAGGAATGAGGTCACTCTAGGTTTCTGTCTGACCCTTGAAGACAATCCAATCTTGGCTGTCATCTGACAGTGTTCTATTTAGTTTGATAGATACAATTACATCTATCTGGCCAGATAATTACAGTGCTGTGCATCTTCCATGTAGTGGTGGCTTAGCAGAATTAAAAGCTATAAAATCCTTTTGTGCGTGCTAGGGAGCCTCTCTTTTTCTTCCTAATACAGATTTCCTCTCCCCCATTCCCTCTGCCCAAGCAAAAGAAGGGGGAAAGAATTCCCTGTAAATTGTAGATTGTGATTCTGAAGTGTCTGTAAACTTTCATATGAGTCCATCAGATCTGTCCTAGATCAACTTGTGTCTCAGCCAACTTCTTTATGAAAGAAAATTGATTCTTGTTTACTCCTTTCAGTAAAGAGAATCATGATGAATTTTAATAGGATAACCCCCTACTGCTAGAAAATCTCCCTCCTTTGGTTATGGGAGCTTTGAAATCCGTAAATCAGAAATAAGCTTAGATTCTTTTTTAGTATTATAGACAAAAATAAAAGATCTCTACAAGTTTCAAGCTCAACCTTAATAATTGCTCAACAGCCATATTTTGGGGGAAGGGTTGTTTTCATGACCCCAATAAGTAGTACTTACTCTGATACTTTGCTAAAAGATCCTTTAATTACAAATTGGCCTGCAATTGTTAAAGGAATCACCCACCACCAATAATATTTTATTTCTGGATGAAAATTAATATCATCCCTTACTATTTTAGCCCACCTAAGCATTTAATTGGGGATGGTGTATACTACTTAGTAAAATGAATACTCCTGGGAGGAAAAAAAGACTAATTCTCTAAATGTTAATTCTATTCATTGAAAACCATGAGAGAAGAAGTTTATTATTTTGGACAGAGGTAAATATATTGCTATGGGAATACTCTAGGGTAGACTCCATAGGTATTCTTCAAGATATCATAATATCTCATGTTTAGCAAACAGAAAATTTACTGCATTATTTGTTGGGTCAAAAGGTACTTACTACATATTCTTGGGAAGATGTTTTTTTTTTTTTAATTTTTAGAGTTAAATTTATAACCTAACAGATTACTAATTTCTTCCACCATGTAGAGTTTCAAGTCACTAATTAACTAATCCATTAAATGTATGTTTTCCACACTTAAGGAACCAAAGAAACCTGCAGGCTCTATGTATTCACCCAGGGATCACTTTCCTAGTGGTGAAATGAAACCAGCTTCTTTGTGGAATGGAGCGATCACTGGATGCCAGTAACACTACCCTACAATGTGTAGAGGGGGAAATGAAGGCTAGCTCATCCAAAGGAAGCTACAGGGGAATTTTAGATCAGCAGAATGCAATTATCCAAGTTGGAATTGTTCCAGGACACCAAAAGCGAACTTTAAAGGTAGGTAAATTGAATAGCATGTCTCCTCAATTGCAGGGCAAGGAACCACATCCCTGACAAGACTTGTGCTTGTTCTCTTTGTCTTTGCTCTGTGAATACTAGTGGCCAAGGTCCTGGCCACTGTCGTAGGAAATGGAATGTGTAGATCATCTGAGCAGAATGGAGGGCATCAGATCTAGTAATAGGCAGCCTCCACTATTCAGCTATCTAAAAAGTGAAAGAAGCCATTTTTAGAAGCTGTTTCAAGACATAATGTATTTGTTGATCAGGTATTTAGGAAAACTGGATTTCTCCAGCCCCTCCTGCATCTAAATGGGACCACATGACTGACTTCTGTCCAGTCAATGGGATGTGAGCAGAAGTATATACTTGACCTCTAGCTGGGCCATAAAACACTCCACTCGGTATGTCGATTTCTCTGTCTCTGCTTCTCTCTCTCTCTCTCTCTCTCTCACACACACACACACACACACACGTATGGGAGTGAAGTGCCCATTTGGAGGGAAGTCCTCCTGCTTAGAGAATAGCTGCCCTGAAGAGTCACTCAAGCTACATCAGACTGTACCATGAACAAGGAAAAAAAACTTTTATTGTGTTAAAATTTGGGAATTTTTGTTACGCTAACTAGAGATAGCTTGACTAATATAATGTCCATAATAGAAATGGAATTCCCTTGAATTCCAGAACTGAGAAAGTTGAAAAGTCTCTCCATGAAGCAAGGATGCAGTAAGATGTACATTTTCGTGCTTTGCTTGTAAGTGTAAAATTTATTCTAGTGTTCTGAGGGGGGATAAAAGCATAATATATTAAACTGTAAGAACTTTGCATAGTGATTATGCTTTGACCTAGCCATTCTACTTTCTAGAATCTACCCTTAAGGAAAAACTCAAAACTAGTGACCAAGATTTTCGTTGTTCAGATCATTGGTCATGATAACAAAAATATTATACAGTCTTTATTATCAACAATAGAGGGATAGTTATCAAAATTTGGTTATGCCTCTTTCAGGAAATGCTACACAGTCATTGAAAATTGTATATGCAGCGAATATTTCAGTCACGGATTTATTCAATAAGCTAATGTTTGTTGAGCACCTTTTTGTGTTCTAGGACTTATTCTAGATGCTGGGGATATGGCAATGAGCAGCACAATAAAGTTAGTTCCCTGCTTTTATGATGTGTATATTTTGGGCAGTAAGACTACCATGGTGCAATAGACAAATCAATCAATAAAGTGATTGATGCTAGTAACAAACTGGGTAAATGTTTCACAGAGAGTTAAGTGAAAAATTCCAATACGCAGGAGCTATATATGCACCACACTCACACATACACACCCCACATTCAGAGTTAGAGAGAAAAAGCCTGTAGAGAAAAATAGTAAAATTCTAACATATGCATATGCAATATTTCTAATCATGAGCAACTCAAAGGCCATGAAACATATAAATTAGTTGCATTGCTGTTGTATGCATTTGAAATATCAAGTGTACAAGCACCAGGGTGGAGGGATCGATTTACATAGGGTACAAATTAGGCAGCTAACCAGCAGCCACTTCTCAAAATGGTTGCATTGTTACAAATCAAGGAACGTTCCACAAAGTGATTTAAATTATGCAAAGGAAAACATTACTTTTAACAAATTTTTGAAAAGTATAAAAATGGTGATGGGTTTAGATAGGGACTAGCTGCTAGCACTGATAACGAAAATGGAAGAATGTAAGTCTAGAACAGTACTGGTATGATGGTTCTTGTGGGAGCTGGGCCTGGTGATGGGTTCCTGCCGCCTCCCTCCCCATCCCTGCACTAGAAGTAACACAAAGTAACTTTGTCAGCTTGTACTCCAAAGACCGCAAAAATTACTCAAGTAAAAAAATAAAGAATCACTAGTGCTCTGAAGTGGACGATTAAATTTCCCTCTATAATTTACTCTGTTTTCAGGGGCAAATTCTATGCTATGGTGGGATGAGTTCATATGTCAATTTTTCAAGTGCTCAGGATGTTCAGTCACAAATGCGAATGTCTGTGCCATCCTGTCGACAGTGATTTTTTTTCTGGGTTGGGGAATTAAGGATTATTTTTATTTTAGTCTTCAAACTTCTGCTTTCATAAATATTTCCTAAAGAAAGTATAGTTTGCTTTAAACATTAAATGAAAACAACAATTAATGCATACAGACATACATAAAAGTGTATGGCCAACGCTTAATATTAGGAACACTTTTCAGCAGTGACTGAGACTTCTGCTTCCACTAGAATACCACCTTGCACCTCTGTGGATGGGAATTCCGTCGATAGTATCACGCTGTTGGCCATAATGATCTCAACTGGCCATCACCTGGCAGGTGAGCTTAGTGATGCATTTGGGGATCATGCCACGCCCCTCAAAGACATAAATCTCAAAGATTCTGGGTCCCCTGAGAGGCTGGTCCCCTCTCCGGCCATTCACTTTCATCATCCATCATTTATTAGAGCCCCACACGTTCAGGTAAAGTGTGTGGAGCAGATACCATTTCAGAAGCCACATCTTTCCATAGATTTGGAAGAGAAAACTTGTTCTTAATGAATCTCAACGAAAAATCTTTGGGCATTATGCATATGGGCAGGAGGGTCTGCAGTCCTGAGCGTGTCCCTCCAGAACTAACTCTGTTGGCAGCAGTGGAGAGCTCCGAATCAGAGGGTTGGAAGGAATCTAAGTAAGACATCTAGTCCATCACCCTGCCTGCAGGCGATTTTCCAGGCAGATGGGTATTTATCCTGTTCTTAAAGCTCTCCACTGATCTGAGGAAAAAAGACAAGAGTATTTATATCCATGATGTTTTCTTACCAAATGTGTAATATTTGCCACCTACACCATCTGCAGCAGTTCAGAATGTAGTAAGATTGAAAGTTAAACTCATTGATCTCAGGAAAGACAATGAAATGAAAATATTTTGCACTAGATAACTTCCCTCAAAGCTTTGGATGAAGAATTTATACAATGGCATCAGTAGTTTAGAGCAAAGAATGAAGCCTTTGCTTGGCAAATGACAATCATTGCAATTTTCAGAACTCAGGAAAAACTCCATTGTTATTGCTGCTCGTAACATGGTTCTGTAGAAGTTAAGCCCAAGGTCATAGGCTTACTCTCTGGGCAGGTCATTTACCTGTATTTTGTTCCATGGCTTTTAACCACAGCTCACCTGTCTCTCAAGTATACATGCTTCATCACAAATACTTTAAGAGAGCATGAATAAATGATCAAGAGTTCATGTTTTTGAAGGGAGTGGGGCTCCTTTTTCTGTCCTTCCAGTTATGTACATAATCATTTTTCTGCATGAAATAAACCTAATTCATTGTTTAATGTTTGGATACAGAAATGAACTTTGAAGATCTCCTGGCCAGATTTTATAAAGAACTACCCAAACCCCAATCCCTTAATCCTCTTATCCACATACCCAGTTTCTTCATATTTTGGAACTGGAACTGTTTGAGATACAGTCACTTTCCCTGATGTTCTATATACTGACTGTCTAGCAACCTCTAGTGATTTATTGCCATGTGGCCAACCCCAGGGTTGTTCCTCTGGTGTCTTTGTTCTTGAACTGACATCAGCCTCACAAATCAATTATTTAGGCACTTGTCCTTGACATTTGCTGGTGAGAGATGCCACCTCCACCCGACAGAGACCACAGTTGGCCCGAATATCTGTGCATGAGCATGGTCAGGGCCTTGAACATGAGTTAGATCTATAAGAAACACCACTCTGTGGATAATGCAGTCTCCAGCATCTAGTTCTTAGTTCCAGGTGTCATATACAAGACTCCATCCTTAGACTTAAAGGTTTCTTTAGGAAATCTTGTTCTCAAAAGCTAGTCCTTCTGGGAGTAAGTCAGTAATTCGGAGCTTATGCTAGAATGACTGCAGCCCAGGCCTTATGGAAGGAATGATTTCAAATGTAAGTCACTCAAAAGAATAAGTATTATAAGATTCTCCCTAATGCAGAAAGTTGGTGAGGGTGACCCAACTTAGTTATGCAATTAGTATGTATAAAATGATCAAACAAAGTTTTAGCAAAATTCTTGCGCACATGAGTCATCTTCCTTTCCCAACAAACAGATAAATAAATAAAGTAATGGAGAATCAACTACACTAGTATAGCAGAAAGAGAATCATCGTGGTAGTCTAGAGATCAGAATTCAAGCCATGTCCTATTTGACACTTGCATAAAGCAGGTATAAATTTACTTACATATAACACATAGTTCTAGAACATTTCAAGATAATCAAAGTCCACCAAGCCCTGACTGGGAGCCCTGACTGATAAGGTAGAGTGAGCCAAAACAGGTGAGGTAGGGGCTGGGGCATTCTATGGTCAGGCCACTGAAACAGTCAAGGCCAGTCCAAGCCAGCACAAATATCTAAAATTTCTGATCAGGGGTGCCTGGATGGCTTAGTCGTTAAGCATCAGATTTCGGTTCAGATCATGATCTCGTGGCCCTGCTCTTGAGTTCGAGCCCTGTGTTGGGAGCCTGCTTCAGATTCTGTCTCAACCTCTCTCTGCCCCTACCCCTGCTCATGCTCTGTCTTTCTCAAAAATAAATAAACATTAGAAAAAATAATAAAATAAAATTTCTGATCAAACAGTGAGATAGTACAGCACATTTTCTGAGGGAGAGTTATTCTCTGCATCTATCAGTGCCTGAATTGTTATTCAAGAAGTGGTTGGACAAAATACTAAAAATAGTCCACTGGCTGGCAAGATCTAGGGAAAGGAGAAGGGGGCAGGGTCCAGCCAACCGGGTGGGAGACAAGTTAGCCTCTAGTCCCAGAGGGGAATGAGTAAGAGACCCAAGACCCAGGAATCAACCCAGATCACAGCAAGATTAGAAAATGAGTCACACCTGCAAGGGAATTGGCAGCAAGGCAAAGGTCTGCCTGATTCCCACAGCTATTAGAGGACGTCATCTACCGAAACTCTACTGTGTGTGTACTGGTCGGTGCTAGGCAATAACACCAACATACCTCCTTCATTTCTCATAGGAACCCTCAGAGGTAGCCATTGCTACCAAAAGATGCTCATGAACAAAGAGTTCTCTGGCTAAATATATAGTCTGGAAGATGTAACATGCTATCACCACTCACCCTGCCTTTATCATACTCTTAGAGAATCATGGTGCACATCCAAAGCTCTGGGATGTCCTTGGGGCACCTGGGTGGCTCAGTGAGTTAAGCGACCAGCTTCAGCTCTTGCATGGTCTTGGGGTACGTGAGTTTGAGCCCCACGTCAAGCTCTGTGCTGACAGCTCAGAGCCTGGAGCTTGCTTCGGATTCTGTGTCTCCCTCTCTCTGCCCCTCCCCCTTCTGTTTGAGCTCTGTCTCTCTCTCTCTCTCTCAAAGGTAAATAAACATTTAAAAAAATTCAAAGCTCTGAGATGTCCTGTATTAAAGAAACCATTTTCAATTGCTTATTAGCCCAAAATTTTCAGTGAAACTGCCTCTCTGGCACCCTAACAGATACACTTATATACTTTGTCCTTTCAGAAATGTTTACAGTCTTCTTTCTGATCTGGTGTTCTAAGGAGCAGACTCTGAAAATTTCTGAGAAATGCATGCACTTTGTAACACAAAGTATTAAACAAATGTAAAATATTATTATTATAGCAAGTTTGTGCTGGTGAAAATGAGTAAGATGGTGGTGTTGGAAGCCATTAATGGAATAGTGGTGCTTAAGTATGGATCAGTATAGATCTACCAAGACAACAAATAGTCTTGTGTAGCTAAAGGTCTAAATTTCTGGCACAACATAGACCACAAAAAGGGTTTATAAAAAATATACACAGTGAATGAATTAATGAGTGAATGAGAGAAAGTAGAAACGATATCACATATTCCATCCCTGAAGAATACATTTTCCTTTGAGGGAGACAATCAATTCTTTTCACACTATGCCCAAATGGTGGCATAGTTCTACCAGACTGATCCAACCATCACAATTATAAACTCACAGGGTATTTCCTCTAGACAGTGTCTTTTTCTTGCTGACCCCTTCCCAGCAAAGAGTATCTTCCTCACAAGGACTTGTGGATTTTCTACTGCCTCTCCATTCCCAAATCAATAACCAACCTTGTACCATTGCCCCTTTCTTTTGAAGACATAGGTTCTGAGCAGTTGAGTGTATATATTTGTCGAAGGTGGGAGACCATGCTTGGCTAGAGTTATCTTCAGGAGTTATTGTAAAAAAAAAAGGCATGAGATAATGTGAGTGGTATATTCCCCAGCATAGTCATATACAGCAGAGCTTCAAAAATAATGTTCCTAATAACCTGCAGGTATCAGGCAAACATTATCATGCTCATTTTGTGAATGGGGAAACAGATTCACAGGAGTTGGGTGACTGGTCTTCAGTCACACAGCCAGACGATGGCTTCTGCCCCAAAATCCAAAAAGCTTTCTCCTGTTCCACTGCATCGGGCCCTTGGGCAGCTCTCACCCCATCACTACATCATTACCCGTCGTGATGTCACATCCATCCAGGAATCAATTTTGCATGAAGTGCTCTAAGTAAACCAAGTGAGAGCCTCACTTGGTTTGAATTCAATTCTTTTGAGGGTTGTGATCAGAAAACATGTGCTATCCAATTTTTCCCACACATGCCACTTCTTAGCTGGCCTATCACTGGGGGCCTGTGCAGTGTGGTCTGTTTGAGGCCAATAATCATATCACCATTGTAATGAGTGGCAAATCCTATGTAATTTACACATTAAAAGGAGGCTGAGATGCATGGAAAAACCCAGCCCCCATTTGTCTAATGAAATTAAAGCTCTTAGCCAAATACTGGTGCTGAAAAGAGATGTTTGGGAAGGGCTCTCCCGGGCTCTCTCGCCCCTGCCTCTGAAGAAGAGGGTGAGTGTTCTTTATTCATGATTCCGCCTCTACCTAAATCACTCCCACAATGGGACCTCTAAACCAAGGGGCCCTGTCTGGGAGCATGATTTACACATAGCTGAGGCCAGGCGGGGCTTACAAAGGCATTATGACTAGTTATTTTCAATGACAATTGAAGGGAAAAAGAAAGCAGCAAAGATGTTCTGTGGCTTTGCAGGCAAAGCACTAAACTGTCCCCACCTCCTTCCCCAAAAGGCGTAAAAGAAAGTTTGAGCCATACCTGATAAAGCAATTATTTTAAGATATTTTTCTTATTCAGGGGTAACTGGACAGTATCATAAAACAAGTGTGGATAATAACACAGTCCTTGGAGCAACCGCACTGAGCTGAAGCCCTGGAACAAAACATTGGTCCCATGATAAGGCAAGAAGAGGTGGCTGGCTCTAGCATTCAACGGCTGTCCAAATTCTTTTGCGTTCCCCAAGACTGAAATTTGCCCTTAAGTCTGGGAACCAGCCGTGTTGAAGTGAGATGAAACAAAACAACCCACATATAATTGGGTGTCAGTTTGAAAGTCAAGAAGCTACCATCATGAAGCTAGTTAGTTATAGAAGGCTCTTGTTGGGTCCATGAATGGCGAATACATGGAAATGCTGTAGAGTATTTGGATTTAAGAATATCAGTGGAAACATCAAGGCAATAATCTATGCAAAGGAAGAGCCAGAGTATATAGGAAGACATCTAATACCCTTTATCCCTGGCTTAACCGACTTCTCAGAAGTAAATGCATTTGATGAAAAGAAAGAAGGACTCACATACTCATGTTCGCACGTACACGTCTGAATCAGAAGATAAAGGGGTTGTTAAGAAGCATCATTCTCTGTTTTCCTCACCCTGCTAAAATGTTTCAAAATCTAGACACTGTCTGAATCCAGCCTCCTTTCCTACCAGCCTCCTCCATTCACTATTCTCTAGCCACATCTTTCTTTCTCTTCCTTAATCATATCAAATGCCTGACATTTTGCCTATAATATTCTTCCCTAAGATCCTCATGCAGCTAGCTCTTTCTCATCCAAGTAGATTTTTGTGGGTTCTAAGCACATCAAGCCAAATATATTAAAATGTATTCATATTAAATAGGATTTATATAAAATGAGAACAGTTGAGTTTCAGTTGATTAGTAACAATAGACACTTTGTATACATTCAAATAAATATTGATTTAAATTCTGCAGTATTGATTTCTTTTTAAAAAATTTTTTTAACATTTATTTACTTTTGAGAGACAGAGAGAGACAGAGCACAAGTGGGAGAAGAGCAGAGAGAAAAGGAGACACAGAACCTGAAGCAGGCTCCAGGCTCTGAGCTGTTAGCACAGAAACCTACTCGGGGCTCAAACCCATGAGATCATGACGAGAGCCGAAGTCGGATGCTTGACCATTCTTTTCATAAATTATTGACAACAATGTTTTTCCAGGTTTGAAATACTCTCATAAGCTTTTTTAAAAAAAAACTCTAGGCATAGATATAATGCATACATTAACAAATAGATGAAATAATTCTGCTCTTACCTTTTGCGTTCAGACCAAATAGCATCTCTTAACCAAAAGAGGTGTTTTCTAACTATCCCTTCCAAAATATCCACCCACTTCATGTTCAGTGACTTTCTACCATTCATTGTGCTTTTTATAATCTGAAATTGCTCTGTGTTTAATGTTTACCATCCGTTTCCTACTGCTTGAATGTAAGCTTAATGACATCAGAGACACAAAAGTCTTCATCATTGCATCTCCAGTGCCTAGAATATTACCTGGCATATATAGTAGGTATTCAATAAATGAGTATTGAGTGAATGAATGACTATATGACTGAATGAATTCACACATCCTAGATTAATTCCACACTGATATTGATTTAATGTAATAATACTTATTTAAATTTGCATTTATATAGAACTTCTAACTAAAGTGTAGTGTTTCCAACACTAACAATTCAAGATGCCATTTGAAAATGGCATCTGGTGTTGTAGGGTAGGAGGTGTGGCCGTTGCTCAGTTTTAAGTTTTAAATACAAACAAAAGAAATACTTCCATCCAGGGAGTTTTAAAGTCCCATTTTGTATCTGGTTGGAATTTTGGTTCTCATACAGAAGAAAAAGCCAGCAGAGAAAACATGACCAAGCTCTCAGGGTAGATGGGCAGAAAACATAACCAGAACTTAAATTTATAGAGACTAGTGGAAGGCAGCAAAACTTCCCATTAAAATAGATCTATAAAATCTTGGGACGTAGGGGCGCCTGGGTGGCGCAGTCGGTTAAGCGTCCGACTTCAGCCAGGTCACGATCTCGCGGTCCGTGAGTTCGAGCCCCGCGTCGGGCTCTGGGCTGATGGCTCAGAGCCTGGAGCCTGTTTCCGACTCTGTGTCTCCCTCTCTCTCTGCCCCTCCCCCGTTCATGCTCTGTCTCTCTGTGTCCCAAAAATAAATAAACGTTGAAAAAAAAAAATTAAAAAAAAAAAAATCTTGGGACGTAAAGTCTGTAGTTTCCTAAGTGCACTTACAAAATCTAAGCTTAGCAACAAAAACTTTTAAGTATCAGACATCTTGGTACAGACTGTGGGACAGAGAATGTAAACTCACTCATGAAGCTCCAGACCAGAGAAGCATGTAACAGAACCATTCAGCCTTCAGAAAGAGTATGGGAGGCAGGTATCAGAACCCGTGGAGGTGGTGATTTTCATACAACTTCCTTTACAGGGATTGAATTTTAATTATCTTCCAGAAGTCACTTTGCTTTTTTATTTATTTTTTTCATGTTTATTTTTGAGAGAGAGAGAGAGAGAGAGAGAGAGATGAGTGGAGGAGGGGCAGAGAGAGAAGGAGACACAGAATCTGAAGCAGGCTCCAGGCTCTGAGCTGTCAGCACAGAGCCCAACGCGGGGCTCAAACCCACAAACCGTGAGATCATGTCCTGAGACAAAGTTGGACGCCCAACTGACTGAGCCAACCAGGCACCCCAAATCATTTTGCTTTTTAAAAACCTTTAGTTAAACAACATCTCCTGATACTGTGATAGATAGCAGGGTCAAATGAATCTTATGAATTCTAAGCCAACCATCGCCTAATTCTGACTTACATAGTTTTTGTGTTATATGTTGGCTATCTTATTTTATTTTCTCAGTAACTTCATTATGTAAGTAAACATATTTTGTCCCTGTTTTGTGGTGAAGAAACAGATGCTCAGGGAGGTTATATACCTATTTTAGTTAGAACAGGTTAGGATTATGCTACAATAACAAGCAATTCCAAAAGAAACAAACCGTATTTGTTTCTTCATTATACAAAGTCACACAGGCTGGGTACCTTTTCATGGCAGCTGTTCTCTTTACCATGGTTTAGCAATACAGATTATTTCCATTTTGTGGCTCTGCCACTGCAACTTTTGGCTACCCTGTAAATTGGGGAAGAAAGAATTGGAGAGTTACACAAGAATGTTTCATCGACTTAACCCAGAAGTGACACACATATTGTCTGCATACAATTCATTGGCCAGAACTAGTCACACAATTCTATTTAAACATGAGGTTGCCGGGAACTATAGTTTTCCGTGTTCCCAAGAAAGAAGAATTTGATATGGAATTTGTCTCTATTGCAGTGCCTAAGATCAAACAGCAAATAAAGTGAAAAAGCGAAGATTTGGCCATAATCTGATAACAACCCAGTACTCTCTCCACAACTCTGTCCAAGCTAGAGAATAAAGGTTATGTAGTTTGTTTGTTTGTTTGTTTGTTTGTTTTTCTGTTTCTGTTTCCAGGACCCAGCATATACCTGACATATGGAAGATACTCAAAATAGTTCCTATGATACAAGGAAGGAAGGGAGGGAGAGAGAGAGGAAAGAAGAGAGGGAGGAACGGAGAAAGTACAGAAGATCTTTATTATTTCTTAATCTCATGATTGATTGATTCTTTGATGTATGGTAAAGGATAGATAAGATATAGCCATGAATTTCCATCCTTACAATGTCTTTTCCAAGTGCTAACGTGAAAAAATAAAAGTGTAGAGACCAGTATAGCCACCTTCCAGTTTTTGCCCCATACACACTGCAAACATTTCCATCTATAAAAAAGAGACAGAGAGAGAGAGAAAAAAGATTAAGGAAAGAGAAAAAAAGGTGTAAGGAAAAAGATTAGATGACTCTCATGGGGAGGAAATAGAGGCAAAAAGAATTCATTTGGAATGTAAATTGCTGTATAATATGCCTTGAGTTCTCTGCCAGAGAGGTGACATGTAAAGTAAATGCTACAGCAAAATTATTTAATAATAAGAGTACTGGATTTCTTCCACACAGTGCAATTTACAGGAGAATCAAAGGACTATGCTTTCACACAGCCCTTACAGGAAAAGCAAGACATGGGCAAGCAGAGATAAATTAAGTATCTGCCATTGATTGTCATGGATAGCACCAGCTTATTGAGCTAATACTTTATTAGTGTGCTATAGCTCGGATGATGATGGTCTTTTTATTGTTTTTGTGGTAACTCTTTATTTTAAGTATCTTATCATTATGAATTCATTTAGTATTGATTGCAATAGCGCTGATCATAAAGAATTAATTTGGCCTTACCATGAATATCATATGCACTATATAAGAGTTTGGCTGTAATTCAAAATTAATTAATATGGTAAAATTTTATTGCTTTTGCAATTTTGCAATCTTTTTTAAATGAATCTAAGGTATTTTTTTTTCAGCAGGTAAAACCTAGCAGAAAATCGACCTAAGGTTTTCTTCTTTGGAGGACAGATTTAGTGATAAATGGAAAATCTGCCTTAAAAAAAATTCTTCATGTCTTGAAATGTTTGTGATTCCAGCCCCAGAATTCAGGGTTACCAAAAGACTAAAGTTTTGAGTCCTAGAAAAATGATCATGTCTGCTGGGTGTTCCCACTTGCTTGGCATGGCTCGGATGAGCAGCATAATTGAGAGTTTATTTCTCTTCAATATCTTCTGTCTCTCACCAAAGATGATTTGTCCCTGTCAGAGTGAAGGGCTCCCAGCAAAGGAACTCCATTTACTTATAATGATATTGAATTACCAGAAGGTACAATTCAGGACATACTTCTAGCAAGTTGAGATTGTTGAATGTAGGTACTAGTGGGAATCTGGTGAGGTTCAGGGTCTGAATCGAATGGCATGTGTCTGGAATGTCTGTCTGTGGCCTTCACTTAAAATCCACTCACCTGCCTTCTGTTGCTGCTGCTGTTTTGAACACAATTATGGGGGCATGTGTAGACCTCTTTGGACATCATGCTACAGATGGTTGACCTTACACATATCTGGACTAGAGTGTCATTCAAGGACTGCTACTAAAAGACACCAATGGGGGCGCCTGGGTGGCTCAGTTGGTTAAGCGTCTGACTTTGGCGCAGGTCATGATCTCACAGTCCGTGAGTTCGAGCCCCGCATCGGGCTCTGGGCTGATGGTTCAGAGCCTGGAGCCTACTTCCGATTCTGTGTCTCCTTCTCTCTCTGCCCCTCCCCCATTCATGCTCTGTCTCTCTCTGTCTCAAAAATAAAAAAAATGTTAAAAAAGAAATAAAAATTAAAAAAATAAATAAATAAAAGACACCAATGTCTTAAAATAATCCCCCCTTCCACCCCCTCAGTGTTGAGAAAATCTTTGAGGCTTCTCATCATCCCTATTAACATGTCAATGTCATTTAGATCCAATAGAATAATCCATTTATCCACCAGGAATTTATCATTAAACCCAACATATAGAATCACTTCGACTAAATAAAATACTGGAATTTTAATGGAGAGATGGGCGCTGAGAAACAATCTGGAGCATGGGAGGCTGCCCAAAAGGTAGCCGCTATGGATGCCACTCTGGAAGGCCCTAGAATCCCAGGGACCAGAGAACATCCCGAGAAGAGGCAAAGGAGCGCACAGAACTGAAACGGAATCTTGAAGGCCAAATTTTGGCCAAGGACAATGCAAGATCAGCCAATTAGCAGGCCAGTGAAGAACTAGGGTGGCTTAGCCCAGGTGGAGTCAGCAGAGAGCAGATGGGTGCTAGGAAACTCACAGAGCCCTGGCACTAGCCAAGGGTTCCCTGTTCTCAGTGGATATGCTAATATAAAGTGAAATTAGAATACAAAGTAGAAAGTCAGCAGCAAAACTGATCTGGAGGGGGATAGAGGCCTGTGCCCCTACTGACTTAGTATATTGTCAGAGCCCAGAGCCAGAGCAGCAGGTACAAACCAGGCAGGACAACTTAAAACTCATAGTTGAAGGGTCCCTGGCATCCCCCAAAGGAGGGAACCTCTTGGTAAGTAAGCTGAAGATGCCACATACAAGGAGACCAGTGCCAGAGTGACCAAGGATTTCTGGGATATTACTAAATCTACTTAACTAAAAGTAGTTAAGTAAATCTACTTAACTAAAAGCATCTTTAGTGATATTAAAAATTGGTTTCCTCTTGTCAAATATATAGCACTTGTAGCTTTCAGAGGGACCCTTAGCAGAAATCCAGCCTATTCCAAAGCCAGTTTCAGACAGCTCCTCCAAACTGCCATGCCTCACTGTACAAGCTCACCCTTCTTCTGACTGCCGCTGTGCTTTCTCTTGGAGAAATCATAAAAATAGAAAGAAGCCACACCTTTCATTGGCCAAACTCTTTCTTACGGTGGTGCAGAAATAGAATTATCTCCCTTGTCTTAGGTAGTAAATACCAGAAGTTTTTCAGTTGGTATAAACAAAGATTGTTCTACTGTCTGATGCCAAAAAAGATGTATAAAAGTCTATTCTTATCTTTCTAATTACTGATATTTTCTTTGTGTCAGTTAATAACACACTGCAAATCAAATAGCACAGCTGCTGAACAGAAGATTCTGAAGTCCAGAATTCGCCTGTCCCACCACATTACTTAAAGATTTCAGGAAAAGGGAAGACTAAAGAGAACTGAAGTAATTTGGTTGTTAATACCTTCCATCAGCATGTCTTTTGATTATAGGTGTTTCAGGGTGTCTTCCCGTGGCATCGATGCCCTCCTTCCTGAGAAACACAAAGTTCAGCACCTCGAAGTGACTATGCGAGCATACGCATTCGCCCTTAAAAATTAGCAGAGGATGTCATGGAGGTAAGAGGGTATTCTTTATTTGTGCTATGGGAAGCAATAATGGAGATTTACAGTTCTTCAATATAGCATAGGATTTCCCAGAATGCTGACTAACGGAACCACTCAGAGGTTTATTGATGTAGCACTGTATTGAAAACACAGGTTTATTAATAAATAGTTTCATGAGTGTCTAAGAGGCAAAAGGAGATAGCAAATGATCCTATGGCACGAAAAACAGGAAGACCGTGTGAAAAAGCGGTGGCTTGAGAAATGGGACCAGCAGATTAACTGCACGGATCAGCTTAGAAACTTAAGCATTCAGGGAAAACATTCAAGTGGAGTCTATGCTAACAGAGCCTTTTCCTTCTGTTTGCAGGTTTTAATAGCCACAAATGTCTCTTAGCATTTCCCTCCCTTAGGAAGACAATATCAGACTTCTGGCATTGATTTCTTAAAATTATACTGGCAAAAAGATAAACAAAGCTCAAGATATAGAAAGATATTTTACGCTGAAAAAAAAAAAACCACACTGAAACCAAATCCTCATATTTCTTGGCTCACGGTAGCAGGCTGACTAGTTCCCCAAAATGAGCTTACTGCAAAATCACTCTGTTCTCACCACAGGCACAATTTACCAACTGGGTGCAACAGACACCGGGCTGGCTCCTGAACTTCTCTCCTCCAATTAAGCTGCACAACCTGTTACCATTTTGCCAATGGACTCTATTTACTTAGGTTCTGCATAACTTGCCAAGTGCTTGCTCTGCGGAATTCCCAGCAAAGAGAAAGGAACAATTGGGGGAAATTTTTGTTAACATCCTTTCTTTTAACTTTCTGTAGCAGAGGGGAATGCATCAACGTGGAGCAGATGTGTTGAGACCAAATGCTCTCTTCCTCACGATTACAGTTGGTTATACCTGTGGATAGGCAAGCTAATTCCGCGGCAAATGTGCAAGAGAGGGTAGTACTAACGTACAATGTGTGGTCCTGGAGGCTTTGTTCCCACGTAATAGGGTGCTTCGTTTCACCAGACCTGGCACGTTGTGGAGAAAACTGAAGCGAAACAGCCCCATGCAGTCGGAATCATGGGCTATCTCTGTGCGGCTCAGAGAGTGCCCTAGTTCTCGGCAATGTTGACATAAATATCATGGAATTTATTATTTGGAGCTGGAAAATAATGATTCTTTCTACTTAATGTGCTCAGCGACTCTGCACCCGATTGTTTTCTGCCATTTTAGAATGCCCGCGGAGGTCATTAAAACTACGGGTATCAATATTAAACCTTTACAAATAGTTGACTAAATGAGCTGTTATTATCTTTGTTTCTGACAATAGTGTACCTTTTTACTTCATTTATCAGTAACTAGGTGTAGTCGATTGCACTCTGGTATTGATCCCAATATCTATACCCGTCACAGACTACCTTTCCACAAGGTCATCGTAAGGTCGAGTTATGATCAATATGAATTGACTGTCTGCAAATAAATTTATGTAGCTGACATTATTGCAAGTAATACCTTTTTCAAATTAAGGTGGACTATTTTGTGAAGCATATGTGTTTGAAACATTAATGGTAACATCCTCCAACTCTGCATAATGAACCAGCCTCGCCATAATTTACGAGTCCTCTTTGTATAACAGAAAGCTGCATAAGCTCCCCAATAACCATTTCTAAATAACACCTGCAGAGTTTCAAGCTTCGGGTTTAGTGTGGTTGCTAATTATGTTTTCCAAGCAATGTTTTTTTCCTGTGTAGCCCCTATGTGCATTTTGATTTCCAATTTTCAAGTCTCATTTCTATCATTGCTATTTCAAAGTTCAGTGGAATATTTAGTCATCCTAATCAGAGGACCACATTTGATAAAACCAACTTTCTTGAGTAGACACAGCATTATGAAAATGTAGAGTGGATTCCAAAGCCATCTTCCTACCAGGGGCCCCTCAAACTGCGGGGAGACACGCGTGTGATCAGCCTGTTAGCCACTGGATGTCACTGACGCTTACATAAATGGAGCTTAAGGGGCATTTATCTGACTGTAAAAATCATGACTTCAGTAGAAAGCAGTTTAGCTAGAAACATTTCACTCAGGCAATTTCTAATTTCAGAAAAATAGGCTCATAAAGCTCACAAAGGCGATACCCAACTTCAAGCGTGATTAGTTTCAGTTGTTTGTTTCAGCTTTAACTGGGATATGAATAAACAGCAAGTTTTGGGGGTGCATTCCATTTTGACAGCAGCTGCCATTCTCCTTTTAAAGGGACACTACCCAGTCAGGTTTGTGACATCCTGAAATACTTATCAGTGAGTCCAAATCATAAATAATAACTTAGGAAATCTTTTTCATTCTATAATTACTATTTTTTTGCTTAACACAATATTCTACATTTAGCCATGTTCATGAGAATGTATTCTTATAAAAATTATTTGAAGCACTTACAATGTACTTCTTTTGGTATAAATGATTTGGGCTCAGATTTTAAACAAGAGATAGGGCTTTGTAAGGCATAATTAATGATGACAAGTGTCAGAAAAACATCATCAAATGTATTATAAAATGGCTTCCACCATAAAATTCATTCTCAAATCAGATTATGGCAGGGGAATATAATTTTCCTCGACTATTTCATGAATTCTCTTTCCAGGACATATCAGGGAAACCAATCAGATCTATCAGTAGATGGTCTACGGTGTAAATATGAAAAGATGCAGTAGATTGGAAAGTTCTAACAAAATGAGGATTTATCTTTTGTCTTGAATATAGACACAAAGCAAATGTAGTATGTGCGTGGCTTGGAGAAGAGGCACTATGTAAGAGCAAAGAATTATGACAAATGACATCGCAACAGACATGCTGCCATCCCAGAGCTTGAGCC
>NW_025814834.1:86957291-87064791 GCF_022079265.1 Lynx rufus | reverse complement strand
ATACGAAAAGCCCCACAACTTAATCTGAAAGCTAGGCTGGTGTCCTCAGAATGAAACTCATTTGGATATGTTATAAAGGTCTCACTGGCCTTTTGGACTCCGGAGCTTGGGCACTTTCTCTTCACTGTGCTTAGAATGTTCTTTCCTGTATGATCTCGTGGATCGTGTCTTTACTTCCTTCAGACTTCTGCTCACATGTCACCTCCTCAGAGAGGGCCACCCAGGCCATTCTACCTTACACCTATACATATTCCTTTGTTCACTTTCTGTTCTCTTCCATTGCTTTACTTCTCTTCACAGCTCATATCGCTACCAGGCATCACACAGTCTCGTGTTTATTTGTCACTGATTTCCTTCACTTAAATGTCACCTCCATGGGGAGGCACTTGGACCTATTCATCGGGTATGCCTGGTGCCTAAATAGTGCACACAGTGGGTCCTCAGTAATATTTATTGAATGGGTGACACCATTCTGAAAATCAACGCTCCAAGTGAACTGCTGATTGCATCACTTCTGGCTCAAAGCAAACATCTAAGAAAGGAATTATGGTGGAATGGAAAGAAAACTGGAATCGGAGAGAAGAGAACCCAGCTCCATCCGTGGCTTCATGAGCCATGTCACTTCAGGAAAATGACTCCACCTTACTGGAACTTAATTTCCTTATAAAATGAAGGGCTTTGACAAGATGATTTTTTTAAAAATTCCTTCTCACTTTAAGTTTTCTCTGATTTTGTTATTTAATTTGTCCTATTTGGAAGAAAACAATTCTCCATTGTTCTTTTCTGGCTACGTCCTCTTTTGGAAAAAAAATACAATAGAATCATGTGTGTTTCATAAAAATTGTTACCTCAGAAGGCTTTATGGAGTCAGAAAATGTCACTATAAAGTTAAATAAATGGCAGCCAAGGGAGAAATGAGTAAGGAATACAGGGAGAGGCTAGAAATTTTAAATGAAATTTCAAGTGAGACGTGAGATTTGAAGAGACAGTTGGAGCAAAGAGGGTCCTCTGACAGGGATGAGGAGAATTTGGGGTCAAAGTACTGAGAGGGGAAAATGCAAAGGTAAAATGGGCAAAAAATTGGGGAACTGTTGAAAATTTTGGACTTCAAGCAATACAATGTAATGGAGTAGTTTAATTTTAAGGAAAGAAAAACAACCATAATTCAGAAAGAGATGGCGAAACAGTCCCCAGAGGGGTGTGGGGGTAAGCTCCGGTGGTGATGTGAGTGGTGTGAATGATAACCCCACACATTCAGACAACCTTGAGCTCTTCAGACGCATCCGAGAATAAATAAATGTAGCCGGAATCAAAGCTTCTGGCTATAATGACATGGATTTTTACATTCTTGTTCCTCTTTCTTGAATCAGATCCAAGCCAAACTCCCTAAACCCCTAATACGCTGACCAGAAAAACTCACATTTTCCCTCAGAAATGTTAATCAAAGGCTTTAAATTTACCTCCTTTAGAAGGCAGTTGTTTGGGTCCTTCCCAGTTTTATCAGTTATCCTCTACCTGCTTGGATCTGTGTTTTTGTTTTTAAGGAAAAAAAAAAAAAAAGGAGAGAAGCTGGTCTAGTGACCTAAAGTCCCTCTTTCATCTTCCTTTTGTTGAAACGATACGCAGATACCCTGGGGTAAGGTGGGAAATCCTATTCCACACGGGATAGAGTCATAAGCTCTTATGGAATGTCATTGTCACGGGCGAATTCAGATATTATTTCAATAAACTCCTTTGAGCAACATAATCTATGAGTTTATTAAAAGACCCTCAGGTTTATTTGGTGGACTATAAATAATCTATATGCTCTTTCAAACAAAAAATTCAAATGGCAGAGCAAAGGCATTAAGCTTTCCCCTCAAGTTACATTAGGAGTGGATCTGCTTGCTGCCAACGCGGCCTCCTGATACGCTAGCAGGGGCTGGATCGGTTCCTAATGTAGCTGTAGGAGAACAGCCACTGCATCTGGATTTCCCACAGCCTCTGAATTAGCGGTGGGTGAACCAGGGTTCAGAAACACACAAATAAGCCGAGGCTATTTCTTTCCGCTTCGTCAAAGGGAGCAAGTGAATTTCATTTGCTTCTCCTCTGTGTCCGTCCACAGAACTCTTCATTACCTTCTTCAATTCTTTCTGCTGCTGAACATCTTGGATTTTCTTCCAGCCGATACTGTGGCTCCACACCCCCTGCCCTCTCTCCCTTGTTACCTCCTCCCCTTTCTCATTCCCTGTGTTTCCTCAGTCACACATACCTTTAGATTCTACCAAGTTGAATAATGACAAATAAAACTTGATAATTTCCTTTTCCGCTAGAGTGCAATTTTTTAAATCCTCTTGGGGTTGATTTTATGGATCCTGAGACACATAACATACTTCTCGATAATCTGAGGCCTCATTCAAAAGCCAGCCCAGAGTCAGAAAAGATGCTATCTTGAAAATGTTCTCTGATGGGATAAGTTTTTTGAAAACAGGAATCTGACTTCTTTGTCTTTCCATTTCCCACCTTGTCCAGCCTCTGTTTTACATTAACACAGAGTGAAGCAAATGCATGAATAAACTGAATGGTTGTTTGGGTATAAGTTGAGTGTAATGACACAATGTAAATACATTAATAAATAACCTGGTGGTAGCATCCGAATATAAATAAATTAATAAAAGCCTTAAAAAGTACATTCAAAAGATAAAGTTAATTGTAAGCAATAAAAAAAACACTTGAGGCTAAAAGGCCAGAAGTCTTTGGGGGAGAGGGATGACATACGGCAAAAACTGACCCAAGTCAAGTCTGTTGTAAATGTGGATAACATAGCAGAGAAAGCAACAGTTGGAGCAAATATACGGAGTATTAAAAGGAGATGGAGATTTCAAATAGAAGCATAAAAATATCAACTTTGAAAATATATATAATTGCATCGCAAAAGAAAGATTTAGACCTACTTTTTCCCAAAGCAGTTTGTCCTTTTCTAATTAGGATCCCATGCAGTTACTGCTAATGCGTCCTAATTCATTAGTAGTAAATGGGCCTGATTTTAAAGTAACTCTTCCCCGTGGCATTAGAGTAGAATTGTTGGGGCAGAATAGGATATTCTAAAGAAGAAAGCAGACTAAAAATCTACTTCTGAAAAACCAAAGAGTTAAATGTTGATGAATGTAAATTCCTTGGAATTGGTAGGTACCTTTACCTGCGTGTGTCAGAGGTGTGCCCAGCTACAGAATGGATCTGCCGGACTCTGGCTTTTCTATTACTGCTTATTTCAAGTACAGTCTATGGAACTTTCTACTTGCATTGTCAACCTATTTGTTTTCCACACGATTTGATTTAATGTATTAGATTTCATAAATTTATTAAATAACAACAGACCAATGCCTGCTGGAGACAATCTCAAATTTCAAACTATTTTTTAAGGAATTACTTAATTATAGGACCCATTTTTGACACTGGTCTGTACCCTTCAAATGATGAGAGAAGGGGACACTCAAAAAAAGAATAATGAAAAGGGGTATTTACATAGTCTCAAAATATTATTGATTACAATGGAAAAAAATAGTAAGGGTACAGGGAAAAAACCCACAAAAATACTACCCTAACCAAGTGATCAGAGTTAATATCATCAGTTATGAGTTATATCAATGTTCGTAACCCTCGATGGGATGAGGACACAACATCACTTCTGTAGTATTCTTTTTTTTTAATTTTTTAATGTTTTATTTATTTTTGAGAGAGAGATCATGAGCAGGAGAGGGGAATACAGAGCGGTGGGGGAACAGAGGATCCAAAGCAGGCCCTGCGCTGACAGCAGAGAGCCTGATGCAAGGCTCAAATCACGAACCACAAGATCATGACCTGAGCCGAGGTCACTCTACTGAGTCACGCAGGCGCCCCTCGCTTATGTAGTATTCTTACCAAAAATGCAGAACTTCACTTTCACCATTGCAAAACACCGGTCAATTCCAAAAGGAGAGACATTCTACAATATAGCAGCCCATCAAAATGTTATTTAAAAAATGTCAACATCATAGAACACAAAAATAGACTAAGAAATTTTCACAGACTGAAAAAAAAAAAAAAAAGAAAACCTGACAGAGCAATTAAATACAATATGGGATCCTGGATTGGATCATGAAAAAAATGGGTGATTTTAAAATGGACTGTAAGTGTAGAAAAAGACACTATACCTGGGCGGCTGGGTGGCTCAGTGGTTAAGTGTCCAACTTCAGCTCAGGTTATGATCTCACAGTTTGTGGGTTTGAGCCCCACATCAGCTCTGTGCTGACAGCTCAGAGCCTGGAGCCTGCTTCGGATTCTGTGTTTGCCTCTCTCTGTGGCCCTCCCCCACTCATCATGGCTCACCCACGCTCTATCTCAAAAAAAAAAAAAAAGTTTATAAAAAAAGAAAAAGACACTATACCAATGTGAACTTCTGGTTTTGATAACTGTACCATAGTTATGTAAGTTATTTTTTGTAACTTTCTGTAAGTCTAAAATTATTTCAAAATAAAATGTTTTGATAAAGAGTATTGTTGCATAAATATTTTAATGCAGAAATCTTATATAAGTAATGATCGAGAAGGTACACGAAAAAAGAGTACATGTAACCAAGAATTTTAGGGTCTATTGAATTTGTTATTACGAAAAGCTGAACTTGTGTTATAGAATGGCATTAATAAATATTGCAAATCTCCATTTCTAGTGAGAGAAAAAGAAAGAAATTCAGACACTATGATAGGTTTGGAAGGAAGTAGTGGCATTCCTTTCTTTTCAGAACTTTAACAGGAAACCTTTCTTCCATGGCAATTTGAGAAATTATCTTTCTGTCACTCGTTCAGATTTCTATTCCCTGTGCTCAGAGAAGTGACTCAAACAGTGGGTGTTCTGTGAAGATCTGTTGAATAAAAGAAGGTAAACATTTTCAGAATGACTTGTGAAATTGTTGTGTTTTATATACCTGTGAACCCACATATATATCAGTCCAGTCTTCAATACATCCTAACCCTAAATACATAGTATTTCTTCCATTAATTATAGGTGACGAGCTATTCCCCAAAACTAATATGCCAGAAAACTGGAAGCCATTTCAGTTATATTATAAATTATCCCCATAATCTTAGTCTATTCATGAGAAAATCATCCAATAAATCCTCATTGAGGTATATTCTACAAAATGCCTAACCAATACTTCTTAAAACGTCAAGGTCATCAAAAACAAGGAAAGTCTGAGAAAGTCTAAAAGCCAAGAGGAAAAATCTGAAAAACTGTAGCAGTGAAGAGGAACCTAAGAAGACATAATAATTAATATAATGTGGAGTCGGGGCGCCTGGGTGGCGCAGTCGGTTAAGCGTCCGACTTCAGCCAGGTCACGATCTCGCGGTCCGTGAGTTCGAGCCCCACGTCGGGCTCTGGGCTGATGGCTCAGAGCCTGGAGCCTGTTTCCGACTCTGTGACTCCCTCTCTCTCTGCCCCTCCCCCGTTCATGCTCTGTCTCTCTCTGTCCCAAAAATAAATAAACGTTGAAAAAAAAAAATTTAAAAAAAAAAATATAATGTGGAGTCTTAGATGGGATTCTGAGAAAAAAGGACATTAGGAAAAAACTGAAGAAATGTGAATAAACTTTGGACTTTAATTAACAGTAATGTATAGTTGAGTCTTGAACGACACAGGTCTGAACTGCATGGGTCCGCTTCCACACAGATTTTTCTTTTTTTTCAATAAACACAATACAGTATCGTAAATTTATTTTCCTTATAATTTTTAATAACATTTCTTTTCTCTAGCTTACTTTATTGTAAGACTACAATATTCTTCATGTCATATACCACACAAAAATATGTGTTAATTGACTATTTATGTTATCAGTAAGGTTCCAGGTTAACAGTAGGCTATTAGTAGTTAAGTTTTGGGAGAACCAAAGATTAGATGTGGATCTTTTATTGTGCAGGACGTTAGCATCCTTAAGCCCTGCATTCATTGTTCAAAGTCAACTGTGTAAATATCGTCTCATTAACTATAAGAAATATACCATCCTAGCGTAAAATGTTAATAATAGGGGAAATGGGTGTGCGATATATGGGAACTTTCTGTATTACCTTTGTAGTTTCTTTGTAAATCTAAAACTATCCTTAAAATAAAGTTTACTTTAAAAAGTTCAATGTAAATATGGGGCGCCTGGATGGCTCAGTCAATTAAGCGTCCAACTTCACCTCAGGTCACGATCTCGTGATTTGTGAGTTTGAGCCCCAGGTAGGGCTTTGTGCTGACTGCTCAGAGCCTGGAGCCTGCTTTGGATTCTATGTCTTCCTCTCTCTCTGCCCCATTTCCTGTTCACACTCTGTCTCTCTCAAAAATAAATCAATTTTTTAAAATTAAAATAAAATTAAAATAAAAAGTTCAATGTAAATAAAATATTTTAATGATTCATTTTCATAGAAATGTTTTAAACACATATAACAAATTTCTCTACTTTTTTAAACAGCAGTTTCAAGCATAATTTAATCTTTTCTTAAAAACTAGAGTACATTATACGTATCAGTTTTTATCCCTTATTATAATACAATTATTATTTCCTCCTGACAGTCTGAGGCCAGTGTGCACTTCTACTTTAGCAAAGTACTCTTATTATTATATATATAAAGCATTTAGAATGGTGCCTGGGGGCACCTCAGGGGCTCACTCTAAGCATCTGACTCTTGATCTCCGCTCAGGTCATGATCTTGCAGTTGTGAGTTCAAGCCCCTCATCGGACTGTGCTGATGGTGCAGAGCCTGCTTGGGATTCTGTTTCTCCTTCTCTCTGCCCCTCCCCCACTTGTGCACGCACATTCTCTCTCTCTCTTTCAAAATAAATAAATAAAAATTAAAAAAAAAAAAGAATGGTGCCTGAACATAGAAAGTTTACAGTAACATTAATATTATATGAAGATAGGGGCGCCTGGGTGGCGCAGTCGGTTAAGCGTCCGACTTCAGCCAGGTCACGATCTCCCGGTCCGTGAGTTCGAGCCCCGCGTCAGGCTCTGGGCTGATGGCTCAGAGCCTGGAGCCTGTTTCCGATTCTGTGTCTCCCTCTCTCTCTGCCCCTCCCCCGTTCATGCTCTGTCTCTCTCTGTCCCAAAAAAAATAAATAAATGTTGAAAAAAAAAATTTTTTAAAAAATATTATATGAAGATAATTGTCATTTACCCACTGTAAGGAGATTATAAGCTTTGGATTTTTCTAGTTCAATGATGAGCTGATTGTAATCCATCCGTATTTTGCTCACATGGTTGCTGTGGTGACCAAATATCAACATTAGTCAATGGTCAGTCAAGATAAGAAATTAAGTCTTTGAGCACGGAAGAGTGAAGTTAGATGATCCAGCAGGAAATTACACCTGTGTTTTAGGTCCCACTGGCACCATCATGCAAGCATGGGGGTCCACCCATACCTCTCCGCCACACCACCGCATACACGTACCATCTTCTTTCTCTCTATTGACTTGCCTCCATCTTCAGGGGCAAAATAGACCAAGATGTAAAGTACCAAAGTGAGCTGACAGGTTGTCTGGAAAGGTGACTGTATACTACCTGCGTTTCTAAAGTTTCTATCCAGCTTTCAAATGCTTCATGACCGGAAGCCCTCCAGTCAGCAGCATGGAAGAGGTCGTGGGTGACTGGTTCGGGTCACTCTGAGGCAACGCTTGATTGGAAAATTCCTTGCAGGATACTTACAACTACTCCCTGCCTGGCTCCAATCCTGCCGATCAAAAATGAGGCAGGCATCCCCTTTTGGCAAGTGGCCAGAGGAGGGTGCTCTGTTGTTAGAGGAAGACCCTCCAGGAAGAGAGGGAAACAGACAAATAAGGATCCTCTTTACTCTCCATCTCCCTTCAAACCTGCAAGTGGAGCCCTTGTGGTGTTTCTCCTTTTTTGTCTCATCCTGTCACTCTCTAGTCTTTGAACAATAGGGGCAACAATGGTCTTGTCTAAATGATTTCACAGGCTATTATTCAGACACTCAACTTTTAACATTTCAATTTTGTCATTCTGTTTCCACACAAAAGGTGCACTTCTACAGTATAATGTTCTCAGAATTATGTCAATGAGCAGTAATGGCTTTTAACATTAAGTTGATCATTAACAACTACATTATCTGAGGCATAATCAGTGCTTCAGCCTTTTGTGAGATTATGACACTACGGAATTTGAAACTAATAGGAGGATGCACTCATAACAACATATAAAAATATTTACATGGTAATAAAAGCTTAGTGAAAAGCAAACATCTAAAACAGCCTACTGAATAAAAATATAAACTTCCATTTTATTTGCAAAAGGTGAGTCTCTAAAGGAGAATATAGGTGAGCAATATCACTTCCACAAATTTCTTTGTTCATAAAGGTTTCTATATTGTATGTAAACGTTCTACATAGGCATAATTTCAGTGGAGCTTTATCAGAAGGGCTTATTCCAAAATGTTTGTATTTTTTAAAAAAGTGAAAAAATAGAAAGGAGATTCTGTTTTAAGTATTATTGTATCTTCTCAAATTTTCAAAGCATTTGCCAAAGGATGTTTATTGATAATCTTGGGTATTGTTTTTAAAGTTGTTTTCTTCTCCCCGCCCCACCTCCAGCTCTTCGATGAGAACTCATTCAGGGAAGAATTGTGTATATTTGCCTACAATCCAATGTTTACAACCATGTACCATCCCAGTGGCATTCAAGCCACAGGAGAACAATCACAGGGGTGACACCAAATCCTGAAGTCTAGAGACATGCCCAAGTCTAAATGGACAATGTCTTATATGTGATTTTGGGTCTTGATTAGAATCCATTAGTCATAAGGAGGAAATATATTTCACCAAAAAATCAAGCCAATGTTCAGATAATCGTAAAGAGTAACATATATGGTATTATTATCCTTTAATAAAGTAATAAAATTTACAGAAATCCATCTTTTAAGAAATTTCTAAATCCAGAAATAATTTAGTACACAAAGAAGTTTACCAACACATCATCTATAACAGTGACTGTCAAACCAACCGAAATATCCAGAAACAGAGGGATGGTTAAGAAACCAATGGCTACATTTTCACACCTGAAATGTGTGAGATGGCCTTGTGGTAAATGGCATAGCCATTAACCAAAAAAGTAATAAAAATTATTTATAAAATTAAATGAATAAGGACAAATACAAAATCATGGGTGTGTGTGAGTGTCAAGCACCCTGCATGGAAAAAAAGGAGGAAGTGGGCTGGAAGAAGAAAATATACCTAATATTTCAGGTGTATTTTTTCACAGTGCAGTTTTTCAAAGCAGTAGTTCTTTTTCTATTCTTCTTCCTTCTTCTCCGTACTTCTCTGCGTTTCCAAATTTTCTTCAAAGAGAATACATTCTTTTTACAATTAAAAACGATGTCTATTTCACTCTCCTGTGTAGTTGTCCTTCTTGGAAGATACCGAAACAAATATATATCCAACGAGAACAATGCGCAACAACCATAGTTTTCATTCTTCCAAGCATTGAAAATCAGTCTTTTAATTTGAAAATACAAAAACTTGGGGCGTCCGGGTGGCCCAGTCAGTTAGACATTCAACTTCAGCTCAAGTCATGATCTCGTGGTTTGGTTCGTGGGTTCAAGTCCCACGTCAGGCTCTGTGCTGACAGCCCAGAGCCTGGGGCCTGTTTCAGATTCTGTGTCTCCCTCTCTCTCTGCCCCTCTCTCTCTCTGTCTCTCTCTCTCTCAAAAATGAAATAAACATTAAAAAAAAAAGATTTGAAAATACAAAAACGCTGCATGGAACACATGTATGATTTCTGTGACTCCATCCCGGCCCCAAATCTTCCTTTCTCTGACAGGCCCCATCCACGCTGAGAACTCGGTATCATTTCCAGGTACACCTCCCTGAGCCCAGAAGGTTGGCAGCATCTCTCTTTGTGTGGAGTAAGCTCATTGTCGTTCACACTGACCTTTTCTGAGCCCGTCTCCCAGCATCAATACAAGAGGTTTTATTTAAGGAATGGAAGCAGCATATTTTGAGGGAGAGGGGACAGCTTTTATTGCCTCCTTGCAGGAACCAGGGAAACACGTAAGAGAATGTATGTCCTCTGATTGCAGGGAGGGAACTTGAGATGACAAGTTGTAGCGTGAGAAGGCAGATGGGCAAGAGAGGACTGTTCAGCACACACTCATTGCTCCAGTCAAAGAGTTCAACTTGCTGACCTTTGTATGGTCTCCTTCCATCTGTCTCCCTTTTCAAACACCTTATATTATTTCTCCCTCCTGGGGTACTCACTTTTACCCTGCCATTCTTATTCAAGCCCTGCCTCTCTTTTTCTTTTTAAACATAGCCCATTTAAAAATAATAGATATAATATGATAGATATCTTACTGACAGTACTTCAGATCCCAGAGGACCCTTCCCAAGGGTTCCAACCGAAACTTCAACTCTGCAATTTTTCTTATTAGTTCTCATTCCTCAATTGCATGTTGGAAAAATACTGATATACAGAAGCATTATGCCAAAATTATATTAATAAAATATGAGCAAGGTTTATTCTCTTGGACATCTTTAAAGCTTCAAAGATATAAGGAAATGTTGTGAACTATAAAACACAGGGATAATGATTTTAGTTGTATGACTACTCTGAAGTTTTAAGAATTTGCTAAGACACCAAGTGGCTCAGTCAGTTGAGTGACCAACTCTTGATCTCAGCTCAGGTCATGATCTCATGGTTTGTGGTCTCAAGCCCTGCACCTGGCTCTGCATGGACCACATGGAGCCCGCTTGGGATTCTCTCTCTCTTCCCTCTCCCTCTGCCCCTCACTCACGCTCTCTCCCCCGCCACCCACCACCGCCAAATAAATAAATAAACTTTAAGAAAAGAATTTGTTACATGCATGCACATTTAGCTCTGTTGCTCTTTTCTGATTTTCAGTCAGTATTTCCTTAAAATACATGGAGAAAAAAAGCTTAGGTTTATCTTTGATATAAGGAAAGAATAAATGTACTAAGAAGATATGAGAACAAATCAACCCAGAATCCATGGGTAGCCAGCCTAGCAAAACACAAGTCACTAGCTTCTTTGAAGAGCAAATCAGTTTTTCTACAGATCAGTTTAATCACTTTCTATGACAGAAGAGAAGGACACATGCACCAACAAGAATTCTTTGATATAATCTTTCTCGTCTTCAGGAAGCTTTTGGTCTCTGACTTTTGCAATACCGGTCAGGGCTGTCAACAATCCTGTAATGCCTACCAAAAAGTGACCGTCTACATTCCCCTGAGTGGTCTATCTTTGCATGAAGACCATGTTTCTTCTGCACACAGGATCTCACTTCTGCTGTACAGACCTCCTGTTACTCAGTGTTTGACTTCCTCCCATCCCTAGAAGCTAAGCAATGAGAATGCTGTTCATTGAATGGAGTACCATGACCTTCTTTCTTTCATGGTGCTATTAAACTGTGAGTCAAGTACTATGCTGCATGAGATTCACCAGTGGGGGAAAAAAAAACAAACAAACAGTGCCCTCAGGTTATTTTCAAAAATTACCTCTGTGTTATTTATCTACTGCTGTATAAAAAATTGCCCCCAAAACTCAATAGCTTCAAGCAAAGGTAAATATTTATCACATCACAAAGGTTTTGTGGTCAGGATTCAGTAACTTCTTAGACTGGCGATATAAGCCTGAGGTCTCTCACAACATTGTACTCAAAATAATGACTTGAGTTGCAGTCACCTGAAGGCTTGACTGAGACTGAATGATCCACTTCCAAGGTGGCTCACTCCCATGGCTGACAAGTTTGTACTAGCTGTTGATGAAAGGCCTCAATTTCTCGCCTTGCGAGCCTCTCCAGAAGGCAGCTCAATATGGGGACCAGCTCTCCTCAAGGATAGTGATACAAAAAAACAAGAGAGGAAGACTTTTATGACCTAGCCTGGGAAGTCACAGACCATCATTTCCACTGTGTCATATTGGTTATACAGGGTGAGCCCTGTCCAATATGGAATAGGACTCTACAGGGGCATGACAACAAAAGGCAAAGATCATTGTGGGTCATCTTGGTCATCTTGCCATTGCTCTTGAAACCCTCCATCAAGATGGGGAGTTTTTCTTTGACCAGTTTGAATCTGGACTCACCAGATTCAACTATTGAACTATTGAACACAGTGGAAATGAGGCAATGCCAGTTCTAAGTTAAGAGTCTTTTAAAAAGACTAGCAATTTTGATTTCCTGCCTTTAGGGGTCCTGAGCCACTGAGAAAGAAATTCAGGTTATGTTGCTAAAAGGATGGCTACCTGCAGATGTGCTGAGATATCAGGCATGTGTGCAAGAAAGGCCACCCTGGTTGATTTTTCAGAGGACTCCGGTACCTGGTGTATATGTCTGCAACCTCATGAGAAACTCTGATTAAGAATCACCAGCTGAAGGGTGCCTGGGTGGCTCAGTCAGTTAATGATCCGACTTCAGTTCAGGTCATTATCTCACAGTTCATGAGTTCAAGCCCTGCATCAGTTTCTCTGCTGTCAGCACAAAGCCTGATTTGGATCCTCTGTCCTCTCTCTCATTGCCCCTCCCCCACTCATTCTCTTTCTCAAAATAAATAAATAAACATTAAAAAGAAAAGAATCACTAGCTGAGCCCAGCTAACTCATAGAACTATGACCCATTATATAATAAATTGGTGTCTTTAACCACTAAATTTTGAGATGGTTTGTTATGTAATGACACAACCAGAAAAAAAAGTTATACAAGTTTTTGGTACTCATTTTTGGTATTTTATGTACAACCTTTACAACATAAGTTCTGTGATAATAGGAAACATACCTGGATCACTGTGATGGCCTTCTAACTGGCTTTTTACATCACCCTTGCCCCCAGCCTTCCAGTCCCCAAATAGCAGAGTGACAATCATTATAACGTATATTAAAGTCATTTCTGGGGGCGCCTGCGTGGCTCAGTCAGTTGAGCATCCAACTTGGGCTCAGGTCATGATCTCACAGCTCATGAGTTTGAGCTCCGTGTCAGGCTCTGTGCTGACAGCTCGGAGCCTGGAGCCTGCTTCAGATTCTGTGTCTCCTGCTCTCTCTGCCCCTCCCCTGCTTGCTCTCTCTCTCTCTCTCTCTCTCAAAAATAAGTAATAAAACATTAAAAAAAATTTTTAAGTCTTTTCTGATAGTCAGACTAAGCTACGTTTGTATTATGTAGTCTATATATCTATTTCATAGTTTATTGGACTGTGTTTAAATTTATAATTTACATAATCATTTTTTTAAGTTGGTGTCCCTCACTACATCCTAATGTCTGACAGCCAAGGTGCATAAATATCTTCTTCATTAGTCTACCCTCAGTTTTAAGCACAGTGCCTAGAACACAGTAGGTTCTCCATAAATATTTTTTGAACAAAACAGTTTCAAAATATCGGTGCACTTCTCTTGATTTTGTAACAGAAACTTATTTTTTTGATGCTTTCAGCTTGCTTTTTTGAGCTGTTTCTGGTGGCAAAGAAAAAAAAATAAAGCCAATTAATGTTTCAGATAATTTTTTACAGGCTTCTAGAAATAGGTCACGGAAATAGCTACCTGAAATGTGACCTCTTCCAGTCATTGGCTTGACTTTGGATTCTCTTACAGAAAGCAGAGATCCAGTCAGTCTTTATTGAGACCAGCTCTTCAGATTCTATGTTGTTCATCAACACAGAATAAAAAAGTAATTTACCCAATCCCTTTTTCCAATTCTCATTTGACTTTCTAAATGTACTATAATACTCTATTTTTATTTAAAAAACTGATTTTCTACCTTCTCTGTTGCATGTTTATATTTATTAACTTATTTAGACTAAGAATAAAAGATTCTCCAGCTCTTTCCTTCAGTGACCTTGGAAAGCATAAAGCTTTGGTTAATATAATTATACCACTCCTAGAAAATCAAAATCACTACCCCAAACTCTTCAACACTAATAAAAAATGGAGCCAGACAGACTGTTAGGTAAAGCATATGCTAATAAAGCACAGAAGTGGTTAAACACAAGGACATTTCCCTCTATAGGAGACCAAAGGCCCAAATATCCAATAACAAAAATTTTAGCCATATGTGCACTTATGTAGAACAGATTATTAACGGTTATCCTTCGTAAATATAAGAAATGAATTACAATAAATCTGAATAATTTTAGATTATTTTTCTGAAATCCCAGCCATTAAGCTGTGATGATCATTCAGGGGAAATTTTCATCAAGATACACGTACGACAGAAATTCCAAGTTCATTCTGCAGTGTCAAGGGGAGGCAAATTCTACAAATGCTTATATTCAAAAACATTTTCAGAGTAATTACGTTTTTTTGGACAACACTTTTAGCATTCTTTTTTTTTCTTACATATGCTTCTAAATCTGTGTTTGGAATCCAAATTTTAAATTTAATTACAAGCAGAAGAATATGCCTACTTAACATCCAATTTAGGCCTAAATTACCCTTAAATTTATAGAGATTCATGGAAGTTTAGGGTTGGAAGTTTTTTAAAGTTTACCTAACCCAGTGGCTTTCAAAGTTTAATGTGCATCAAAGGGCTTCTCGAAACACAGACTGCTGGATGCCACCCTCAGAGTTTCTGAATGGGTGAATCTGGGGTAAAGCCCAAGAATTTGCTTCTTTAAGGAGTTCCCGGATCATGTTAATGTGACTGGTCCAGGGACCACACCTTGAGGATCACTGATTTAACCCACATTTAAATTTTACAGATAAAGGCATAAAAGCCCAGAAAACCTGGGCTGAATGATTGGTTGAATGATTCTGCCACAGTCAGTGGCAAAAATGGCAGGAAGAGGCGGAACTAGGATGCAGCGTTTCTAATCGCAGGTAGGGTCTCCTTTGATTCGACTTTCCCAGTCCGAGGTGTTTCAGCACCATGTGAGGTGTCGATGACTACGCTACAGAAAAAATAAGTCACAGCCGAGGAAAAGGGAAGGCAACCCCAACACCCTCTCTCCCAGATTGACAACATTAAAGACATGCCGGACCGCACCAAAAATGGCATGATTCAGGTATTTCTTTGCGGCCACTACTCTCCTTTTGAAGTTCCTATCCCTCTAAACATCTAAGGACTTACTTTGCATTCTTACATTGCAACGTCTTTGTTGATAACTTTTCAGTAATTCCATTACGGCAAATCACAGGGTTGTCAAATCTTCAAGGATCAGAAGATCATGAGTTGACAAGTAGCAGATGCGCAGAAAGAAGTTTTAAATAACGTGCATTCATTCCCCATGTGGAGCCAAGTAGAATACCTATTACCCCGTGATAGTAAAAACCAGCCGGGGAAGTAACAAAGAATAGAGTTATGCCATGATATTTACTGTTTCTCCCACTTTTATTCAGTGAAGAATCAAAGAATTCAGAAGAAAGAAAACTCTTAGATTTTCAAACAAGCTGTTTCTGTTTAAGGACAGAAGTTTCTGTTAAAATTTAGTATAATTGTGATGTCACTGAGCACAGTGAAAGCTGCAGGCAAACAGAGCATTCTCATTGTAATACCACTACTGTAGGCATATTTGAAACACTATAGCTTCTTCAGACTATAATTATAACTGTTTGTTGCTTCTGTGGTTTCAAAGATAATAGAAGCTGTTCACAAAATTTACACAACACTGATGTGTTGCATATAAAATGTAGACAGTCACGTGTAAAATATCCCATTATATATTTTCTCATAGACAGAAACAGCTGAGAAACCTACAGACCATCAAATTATGACTCCAGTGTTTCATTACAAGCAATTAGACTCCGGAACCCAAAGGTACAACCAAAATGCTTGGTGTAATCTGGTTAATACCACTGAAGAGCTGGCCCACAGGTGTTTGCGTCTGTAGAAAAGAAAACTTCTAGTGGCTATAGGGGCTTGTTATTTTACTGGTAACTACTCTATAGGCAGAGCATCAAATGTGGAACGAGTGAGAAGATACATGGTAAGTGAAGTGAGATATTCAAAATTATACCCATTCCTTCCACTGAATGGCTACTCTCTGTTAGACACAGTCCTTGCCCTCAATGAAATCAAAATCCAGCTGAGAGGTGGGCATGAATTCATTCTTTTGTCAAACATTGAACAGTGCTGTGAAGCTCTCAGTACAACCTGTTAGTAATATTGCAGAACACAGTGGCTTACGTGTTCAAAGGACTGGGAAATTAGGAAATTATCTCTAAGAAATGACACCGACCTAGGTCTAGAACACTTAAAAAAGTAGTTTCCATCTAGAAGAGAAAATCCCGTGGTGGGAAATAAAGTTATGAAAGACAGACGTCATATCCCTCAGAAAATTATGCTAAACAATTTGGACACTGTTTCCAGATAGTAGGAGCCATGGCGGGTGTTTGAGGGCTATAAGCAGAGTAATTTCTGAGAAAACTCTTCTGGGTGGCACACCTTAAAAAGTGGACAGAAAATAAAAGGCACTTTTGGTAATGCCCGAATGAGCTGTCGTAAATAGAGGACCAGCCAGGAACCCATTACAAAATACAAACAAACAAACAAACTAAAAAACAAAACAAAGCAAGCAAACAGACAAAAAAAACCAAGGGAGGGGCTCAAGAAGTTTGGATGAAATTTTAGCCTGAGGCAACTGCTAATTCCTGGTGACCTGGAACCCAAATTTCAAAGACTCATGCTTTAGTGACATGACACAAATCCGAGGTCAAGGTAGAAATGGGGTATGAACACGACAAAACAAATAGAAGGAGACAATAAAATAATAGAAAAGAACTAAATGAAACTCAAAAATGTAAGGAGAAAACTAAGGAACTAAGTAAGAGGTTCTGTCCCTTTTCACAAGCAGCTAATGAACTGACAGGAAAATGTATGGAGAATGAACATGAGACTATTATGAGACTAATAAGGAACAAATCTCTCACAATAATAGTCAAGAAAAAGAAGAATACAAAATATACAATATGAGGAATGAAAGGGGGACTTAATTAGTGATGCAGCACGTACTAGAAAGATTATAGAATATTATATCAACTTTATTGCAGTAAACTTGAATGATTCCATGAAATAAAAAAAAATTAGAAAAATTTGTAACCAAACATATTCACAAAGACCTAGAAAAATCTGAATCACCTTAGAACCCTCTCAGTAAACTGATAAAGTCATTTAGAATTTCCGCAATGGAAAACACTTCCTTGAAATACTCCTTCTAATGCATTCTACCAAGCTGTCAAGAAGCAGATTATTCCACTTTTTTAGAGATGAAAAGAAGAAGAAATACTATCTAACATATTTGGTGAGACTAGCATATCTCTTACACCAAAACCATGTGGAGTCAGTTTGAAACAGAAAATTATGAGCCAATCTCACATGAAAAAGGATATTAACAAACTAAATCCAGGGAATATATGCAAAAGATAGTACATTATTACCAAGTTGTGGTTATTTCATAAAATCAAAGTTGATTCAATATTAGAAAACTATGGGATAACTTCATTACACTAAAAGATTAAAGGAAAAAATCAAAATCGCCCCAATAGGTACGGCAAAAACATTCAATATAATGCAGCCACCGTTCAGAATAAAATTCCTAGCAAACCAGGAATACAAGAGATCTTCTTTGACTAAACAAAGAATATCTACAAAAGCACCTACAACAACAATTATACAGACTATCTTTAAAATCAGGAATCTGACAGTATTACACTTTACCACTAATTCTATTCAGCATTGTACAGGAGATTCTTACCATAAGGCAAGGGGGTGGGAATACTCCGTTTAATTTCATTTATATAACACTTTTTAAATGACAAAATTATAGAAATGGAGATCAGACTAGTGGTAAGCAGGGGTTATGAAGGAGGTGAAGATGAGAGGGAAGTTGAATGTAGCTCTAAAGAAACAACACAAGGGGCCCTTGTGATAACGGCCTATTATGTATCTTGACTGTATTAATGTCAATATTCCATTTGTGACACTGTACTATACTTTTGTAACATGTTACCATTGAGGAAAACTGAGTAGAGAATACATAGGATCTCTGTATTATTTCTGCATTTAAATCTATAATTATCTGAAAATAAAAAGTTTAACTGGGGGGTGGGCAGAAACAAATTTTGCATGGAACTTGACAAACTGATTCTAAAATGGATATAGAAAAGCAAAGAGCCAAGAATAGACGACTGGGCCAGGGACATCAACATAAATGGCGAAGTAGGAACTAAGTAAGCGGCTCCGTCCCTTTTCACAAGCAGCTAATGAACTGGCAAAACCTGTCAGAATGAACACATGAAGAACACTGAAATCCAATCAAGAACTTACAACCAGAGGATGATTTTGATGAAGAAAGAAACTGCTGCTTTGTAGTGAGAGAGTGCTGTGGCATTTTAAACTGCGCCCCCCCCCCCCAACCCCACCACCAACTCGGATCTGTGTCAAGACTGTAGAGCACACAGTCCTCATGCACCTTGCTGCAGGGACCAAGACTGACCTTATGCTCAAAGAACTGTGCTCTGGGGTCTCCACTGGAGTTTCCTTAATGACCAACGTAAAAGCTTCCCTTTGTGTCACCCCATTTGGAGCATTCCCAGGGCTGGGGTGGCTTTCCCAGGCAGCTTCTGCAAAACATTTAAAGGCATAGGTACTGGCCGGGGCCTGGGCAAGGGAAAATACTTGGAACAAGCAATGGATAGATTGAGAAGCTGGAAAGGCAGGGAATGGAAAAGGAGATAAATACAGGAATAGGGATTTGAACAGCTTCCATGTATACCAGAGAAGGAAGAATGACATATGCGTGGCCAGGTTGGGACGTATGTTAGAAAAGGCCTCAGAAGACCTAAGCTTCCACTGCTGGCTGGCCTTCAGTCTCCACATGAGTGGGAAGTACGTACTCAGGCAGAGTTTTAAATAGACTAGCTAAACACTGAACGAGTGTCACAGCACAGAGCCCATCCGCAGAGTAATTTGTAATGCATATTTGTCTTATAATTCCTATTTATTTCTCCTTTTTTCCCTATATTATTTATTTTCTTGAAACAGTTATTTTTTATTTACTAAAAAGATTTTTTTAATGTTTATTTATTTTTAAGAGAGAAAGAGAGACAGAGCATGAGCAGCGGAGGGTCAGAGAGAGAGGGAGACACAGACTCTGAAGCAGGCTCCAAGCTCCAAGCTGTCAGCACAGAGCCCGACACGGGGCTCGAACACATGAGCTGTGAGATCACGACCTGCACTGAAGACGGACACTTAAGTAACTGAGCCACCCAGGTGCCCCAAGAGTAATTTTTTTAAAGGTTATTTTTGAGAGAGAGAGAGAGAGAGAGAGAGAGAGAGAGAGAGAATGTGTGTGAACAGAAGAGGGGCAGAGAGAGTTGGAGACACAGAATCTGAAACAGTCCCCAGGCTCTGATCTATCAGCACAGAGCCCGATGTGGGGCGTGAACTCATGAACCACGAGACCATGATTTGAGGCAAAGTCAGATGCTTAACCAACTGAGACACGCAGATGCCCCTTCCCTATATTATTTAGAAGATAAATGCAAATATATATATATATATATATATATATATAATTTTAAAACTAGGTTAAAGGGTGGGAGATGGAGCTATAAAGGAACAAAGTTTTTCTCTACAACTGAAGAATAGTCTGAAGAAATTTTTATCTAAAGAATAATAACCAGAGGAGGGACCTGACCTATCAGATGGCAAGGCTTATTACACATCTGTAGTAACTAAGACAGTGTGAGATTACGTGTATGTGGAGATAACCCTACAGACCAGTGAAATGGGACAGAGATTTCAGAATCCGATCTGTACACCTAGGTGGAAACTTGATATAGGAAAGAACTAGTATTGCAAATCAGTGGCAAAGGATGAATTTATCATTGACCTCTGCAAGGACAATTGATGATCCACACGAAGGAGAAAACAACATGGTAGTGTCTTTGAACACATGAACACTCAGTTCGGGATGGCTCACGAACTTACATGGGAAAAGCAAGACTTTAAACCTCTAAAAGAGTATATAGGAAAATGCACTTAACACTTCAGGGTAATAAATAACTTTCAAAGTAAACAAAAACATAAACCAAAAAGGAAAAGAGTGATAAAGGATTGCTGCTGTCCAGAATAAAATTTGAAAGCCTATGAATTAAAATGAGAATGTCAAACAACCCCTAGAAATGGGAAAAAGACATAATGAATAGTTTTTCACAGAAGATGAATGGAGAGTAAGCATAGGAAAAATTTCTCCATGTCAATGGTAATCAAGGCAATGTATATTTAAACTATCATGAAATACAATGTCATGTCCAAGCAGACCAGTTCAAAGTTAAAAATCTAAAAATGTCATGAATTGGCAATATGTGGACTAAAGATACTTCTCATACACTACTGGTGTAGAATGAAGTGGTTACAACTACTTTAGAAAACAATTTAAAGTCACAGGACAGGTGAATTTGTGCATATCCAACAATACCACTTTTAGATATATGTTCTAGAGAAATTCCTCTTTTAAAAAAAAAAATTTGAGAGAGTATGAGAGGGAGAGGGTCAGAGGGGAAGAAAGAGAGAGAGAGAATCTTAAACAAGGTCTACCCTCAGGGCAGAACCCGACATGGGGCTTGATCCCATGACCCTGTGATCATGACCTAAACCAAAATCAAGAGTCGGATGTTCAACTGACTGAGTCACTCAGGTATCCCTAGAGAGACTCTTAAACATATGAACATGAGGAAAGTTATACAAAAACAATTATAGTAAAACTGTTTTGCAACAATAAGTCAGTCCAAATGCCCAACAGTAAAATAGACCCAAAAAAAACCAGAATGTATTTTTGAAATGGAGTACTATGCAACAGTGAAAAACAGATTACAGATATATTTATCAACATAAATGGATCTCAAAAACATCATGTGAGTGAAAATATCGAGTTATGGAATAACATATTATATAATTCCCTTTATATAAAGTTCAAAACCAGGTAAAATGAAACAATATAGAGATGTAGTTTATTTTTTTATTTAAAAAAAATTTTAATGTTTACTTATTTTTGGCAGAGAAAGAAAGAGAGCGAGAGCATGAGTGGGGGAGGGGCAGAGAGAGAGGAAGACACAGAAACTGAAACAGGTTTCAGGCTCTGAGCTGTTAGCACAGAGCCCAATGTGGGGCTCGAACTCACAAACAGCGAGATCATGACCTCAGCCAAAGTCAGATGCTCAACCGACTGAGCCACCCAGGCACCCCTAACGATGTAATGTATATAAATATATACATATATAATCTTTATATAGGTTAATATATATACCAAGATGGTAAACTGAGGAAAACAAGGGAATAACTAACATAATTTCAGGATAGTGGGTACCTTTGGGGCAAAGAAAGGGAGACGCAATTGGGCAAGAACTCAAAAAACGTAGGCTTTCAAAAGTAAAGGTAGTATCTTTTTGGAGTGCCTGGGTAGCTCAGGGGGGTGCCTGGGTAGCTCAGTCAGTTGAGCATCTGACTCTTGGTTTTGGCTCAGGTCATGATCTCATAGTTTGGTGAGTTCAAGCCCCAGGTTGTGTTCTGCACTGGCAGTGTGGAGCCTGCTTGGAATTTTCTCTCTCCCTCTTTCTCTGCTCCTACCCATCATGCTGTCTCTGTCTCTCTCAAAATATATAAATAAACTTTTTTTTAAAAAAAAGGTAGCATCTTATTTCTTTTTTTTAAAAATTTTTTTTTCAACATTTATTTATTTTTGGGACAGAGAGAGACAGAGCATGAACGGGGGAGGGGCAGAGAGAGAGGGAGACACAGAATCGGAAACAGGCTCCAGGCTCTGAGCCATCAGCCCAGAGCCCGACGCGGGGCTCGAACTCCCGGACCGCGAGATCGTGACCTGGCTGAAGTCGGACGCTTAACCGACTGCGCCACCCAGGCGCCCCGCATCTTATTTCTTAATCTGACTTGTGAGCAGTGATCATTTTACTAGTTTTTAAATGCTACTTATATGCTATATACATTCTTCTAGTATGCTATATTTCACAAGGTATAAAGCATTGCATTCACAACAAAACACAAGGCATTTTATTTACAGTAAAAAGGAAAAACAAAAAGAAAGTCTGAGTATGAAAAAATAGATCAAGTCCATGTTTTAGAAAGATTATTCTAGTGGACACGAAGAAGAGAAACACCAAAGGCTACTACTATCCAGGAGGAAGAAAATGAAGTTCTAACCTCAGCAATGCCAGTCAAGTACAGATTTAAAAGAGAAACCTTGTAAAAATAAGTAAATGAAAAATAAATAAGAGAGAAACCTTGGGAACACATAATTGACAGAATAGATAAGAAGATACTGATGTGTTTTGTGCCTGGCTTATTTGTGCCTGCGTTTATTTTTAAGATGGTGATAATGACCAAAGAGGCCTGTAGGGAAGACCTGTGTGAAGGGTGGAAGATAGAATAGGAGTAAGCCGTGGAAAGATAGACCCACAAGAGAACAACGTCCCCAAAGCCAGGTGAGGAGTAAGAAGTTAGAGTTTACATTAGTTAGCTTCAATCACCATAAAATATGTTCTGAGGTCATCTGCTATTCTGAAATTTACAGGAATGGTTTTCTGGACTTGAGGAGAATGGAAGGCTTTGGAGCAGCAGCTATGGGAAATATAATGGGGGGGGGAACAGAGACAAAATGCTGAACAGCAATGAGGGCTTGACTGAAGTTGGAAGGCATGAACCTGTAGGAGAGTCATCTGGCATGAGTCATGACCTGGTCCAGCCACCTTGACTATCATTGAGCAGTTACCAAGATTGCAAACATTATCGTGTCCAAAACATACAGATTCACACATGCAAGCACTAGCACATACACTCACACACTCTGAAGTCTGGGCTAAGCGATTTGTCAAAAGTCCATCAAAGACCATAGACCATGGCATAGAGGAGACTTTGTAAAAGCCCTTTTACTAGGTAATGTAATTTCCATGGATAAGTATTTCCATCTAGGCACAGCTTCTTCAGGATTCTGGTTGGACAGCACTTCTGGGAAAACTTACAAGAGGAAAGTTGCTGGGACAAATTACAACCCCCACTGCTTTAGCTGACTGCAAGGCAGTAGCTGATATTCACCCTCTTTCTCGTTCTGACCCTCTCCCACTTTTAGCCACTACTCTGGCTGGTCCAGGTGGCTTGCTTGGTGGTATGACCTAAGTCCTCATCTCTGAAATCTGTTTCTGTGTCCTTCTCAAGCCACAGTTACTGCATTTGCTTTTCACAATGGGCAGGAGAGGTGCCCTACACCTTTATGTAGCAGCAGGGTACCTGCTCATAATCATGGTCAATTACTTCTGCCAGTATGGTAACTTTCCTTGCTTGCTGACCGGCTATAATAAGTGATGTGGTGCCAGCCAGGGCTTTGAGTTCTGTGATCCATGATGGAAGCATCCTTATCTGAGAACAAGGACCTCAGGTTACTAGGGTGATGAGAAAGAGGACTACTTCTATTTCCAACCCTAAACTTCCAGACCCATGTATTTTACCTATTGAGTCCACAGTACTATATAATGTTTTTTTGTTGCAGTTGTATAGCATATCCTAAAGAATAGGACCCCATACTTTGAGTGTGTCATCTCTAAACCAGCCCCTCAGCTTTACCCCTGCCTTCAAGAAGCCATGCAGTATACTCCACAGTCAAATGCCAACTGCCACACTTCATCTGTTGTAAAGTGGTCCCTTGTTCCAAGGTAATGTTATGCAAGATTTCCTGTCAATAAGTTAGACACTCAAGGAACCCTCAGGTACTGGTGTTGACCAACAACCAGCAACCAGAAAAAAACCAACTCATACCTGGACTATGAGTGGATCTCAGTTAAGATGAAACACTGTACTTTCTATAGTACAAAGAATCTGATGTAGTCAATTCCAGCAAGTAGCTTGATATTGCAGGGGATATTACAATATCCAGGGATATTATTGTATCAGAGTGTGACAGTACTTAGCTATGATGGAAAATTCTGGCTACATGGCCACTGAATATCCTAAGTTTAGAAGCTCAATTTCCACCAGAGCCCAGTATAATGCCAGGAGTTGCTTTTCAAATGGCATACAGTTCTCTGTTGCAGACGATCTGTTCTTGCTCCCGAGGGGCTTCTCTGTGACTCACCTATGGGTCCGTATCAGAAGCTCTATATGCTGTCTTTCTCTTTCACACATATCTCTAGTACTATGGAGTCTGCTATGTCATTGGCCCAAGGAACAGGCCTGCTTGCAACAGAGTCTAAGACCTACTCAAATCTACAGTCCCTCTCTGTCATCCAAGACATGACTTATAGTATTCCTAAGAGCAGGTTATGCTGTCTCCAAACCCAATGATGCCTACCAAATGTGCTTCTCTCTTAGTGGTAAGAAGTTCAAGATGTTGCTGGATACCCATCTATCTTGCCTCTAAAAACACCACGTTCAACGAACCATTCACATAGGTTCCTAAGGGTCATTCTCTTCTGCCTGCCATTATGACCTTGTTACTCACCATGGTAATTGTGCTACTTTATTTCTGACAGTTGAGTGTTGCTACTTGGCTTCTACTCCTCAGAAGTCCTATCATTCCCACTGTTACCAAGATCAGTTTTTTACAGCCCCTACAATTAGCCCCAGCTTACAGAGGACATTCTACCATTGGGCTGCTTTTTATTAAATGCTTATTTATTTTGAGAGAGTCGGGGGAGGGGGGAAGAAGCAGAGAGAGAGAGAGTCCAAAGCATGTTCTGCATTGTCAGCATAGAGTCAGACATGGGAGCTCTATCTCACAAACTGTGAGATCATGACCTGAGCCAAAATCAAGAGTCGGACCCTTAATAACTGAGTCACCCATGCACCCCTACCACCAGCCTTTTTAAAGACCCTGATGTCCCCATGACCACCACCAATATATCCCTTATTTCCTTGATAAACTGAATGCCTTCCAGCCCTTGTGAAGAACTTGGCCAGTCAATATATTTTTCAGCCTTATGTGCTAGATTCATTGTAGCATGCCTTGTCCTCTGAGCCTTTGGATCCTTTCCTCCACAATTTCTTCCACTGGACTCCATAGAGGTTCTAGGACTTCTGCTTCATTTATTGTAGACCACTGGTCTTATCCAGCTTCTAAAACTATCCCAGCAGTATATTAGAACTACCCTTCAGACACTTGCTAGAGTGTTTAACAGTGTATCATGGGAGAATGCCCCATATCAACAAATTCTCCCTTGACTGGCTTTTACTCCCCTGATCCCCACTTGATCCAACACTCTAATAGGCCATTCCCAAGCATATTCTCCCGGTTCTTTTTGGAGCATGCTAACCAAGTCTCACAAATCTCTATCTTTTTCCCAGTCTGTACTAAGATTTAGCCATTGTTATAGGTATGGGACCAAATGAAGAGATGAGGGAAGACCTGAGAAACAAAACCATTGTGTTATAAGGAGTCGGCCTCATTTGGAGCCTCTTGATAGCTGTCAGGCAAGGAGAGAATTTCTATTTTCCAACAAGGTGTAAGTCTTCCGTAGAACGAAAGGTCTCAGGGGAATTGGCAGATTCAAAGTCTCAGGATCTCATTTGCTTCTTATCATGGCCTAATTTTAACACAGAAGACTTGTCTAGTCTAAGAATTTAGCCTTCTCTAAAATTCAGCCCACTTTTACAAGTAAATACAGGGTGACGAAGCATTGTCTAATGTTAGTTGTGTCTATCCTTCAACTACAGAAGATGAGAGCCTCAAATGTTCACAGGTGGCTTTCTAACACTTTGCTTTAAATTGGTAGCTAGTAGATGTAAGCAGGTCATTATTTCTCTTCATTGAATCAATAGCACTTAGCAATAGTCACCCAGTTCCATAGTCCTTACAGATACTATTTCCCCCATATTTCTCAAATACCTGAGACATTGCACCAATTATTACACTCCCTTCACCTGTACTCCATCCCTGTTCGCCACAGATAAAAGTCTTAGCAATGGCACTGCCACACTATACCTGGGATGATCAATATTCCCCCTACCTCCAGTGATTGCCTAACATCTAGACAACAAGGAATCCAACTTCAGAATTCTACCCTTACAGTTGCTTCCTAAGACCACTTCTGCTCTCGACTATCTTAGATCTTGTGCCCTAGAAGCAGCCTAAGAAAGGGATTCTTATTCAGGTTATTTTCTGAGAGAGGCGGGGCAGGGCAGCAGGAAGAACCAAGAGAGGCTGCGGTCTTGGTTTCCTTCTGTTCCCGTAAGAAGCTCTGGAGCAGAAACTGTACTGCAGAGTTGGTCGCAGCTTGAGACAAAAGGTTGACAGTTTTCTTCCCTCGTGTCAGACAGTTAATGTCTATAGTCCATCACAGGGGGCAGTGTTGGAGCTGGGTGTGTAGCCTTCCTGGGTGAGGCCCCTCCCCGTCAAGGGTAATTCTGCAGACAAGGGGACAGCTGTGAATGGTAATCAGCCTACACTACAGCAGCTAGGCAATGGATGCATCACAGCATGCAAGAGACCCAGCGGCATCCACTAAACTACTACTTCTTAAGATATTCTTAGTGCTCCAAATTACAGTAGCACAGAAGAGCAATTGCATAAAATCAAACCGTAAACTTAAAGTCATACCGTGGTGTGTTGGGAGCTGGCCTCTATCAAACCACAAGAGTAGATTATACACAGCTCTTTCCAATTCAGTGACGTCATGTTGGTAGCTCAAAATTGTGGTAGGAATATTTACACCATGGAAACAGGCAGAAGCTACACATCAGGTCCTTTATCCATCTGTCTGTCTATCTGTCTATCTGCCTATCTGCCTGCCTATCTATCTATCTATCCATCTGGAAAGGACAGTCAAGTTGTTAGATATTTACCAGCACACACGGAAGCAGTGCGAGACAGAAAGCTTTATTCCTGATTTTAAATATGAGGAAAACAAGCTAAGAAAGAGCAATTAAGTGATAGTTTTGGAATTAAAACCTGTTGTTATCTACTTCATTGCAATGGGAATAATGAGGTTTAGTTCAACACACATTTATTGAGTGACAACCATGTGCGAGCACCGTCATCACTAAGATACATTCTCAGTCCACAAAGGAAATGGGATGGAAGTTCAATCTTCGGAAAACAAAGAAGATAGTATCTTGAAACCTTGATTGGATCACTTCAAATTATTTTCACATCTTTGAGATTTTAATAACGTTCTAAAGATTTTTCACTTTCAAATTTATAAAATGAGGGTTAAAAAAATTGAATCCCAATGCTTCCATTTATGAGATACATATTTTGAAATGCACAAAGCTTAACACAAATGAATGAATTGTTAATAGGAAAATCAATAGTAAATGTAACCGTCCTGTTTCAAATGGCTGAAGGAGCAGATCCCTCAGAGTCAAGATGAGAGCATGACTCTACTATACTTTTCAATTGAGTCAAGACCGTTTTTTGTTGTGGTGTTTCAAGTGAGTTGGAACAACTTTGGGCTTTTATTTTAACAAGTGACGTTTTCATGTGATCAGAATTCTTGTGGCCCTGGAGAAACAAGCAGCATTTCTCTCTTCCAACATCTGATTCCATATTGTTTTCAGAGCCAGAACTAGAGTTGTTCTGAAGAAGTTTCCAAATAAAGGTAGCTCCAGCTGCTCGTGGTACACGCATCTTCTCATGTCCATTCAGGAAAGGTCGATTAGTTCAGTGCCTTCCTCTCTTCGGATGTTTGCTGATCTGCCAGTTTTAAGACGGTCATATTTCAAATCTTCTCTTCTGTTCCTCCCTTTATTTTCTCACACCTTTGTCCGTAACCCACTCCCTATCTGTCCTAGGATCTCCACTTCATTTTTCATCCCAGCTGCACTTGCTTGCTCCTCTCATTACTATTTCTGGCAGAACAGTACATTATGGTCACACTGTCATTGGTCTTCGGTGCCATCAGGATACTCTGATGGAAGGGGAGAAATTAAAAGATGGCTTTCTATTGCCATAGTTAGAGGTATAATCACAGCAACAGAAACACTCATAACACTGGTAAATGTACCAATCTGAGCACCTTACTGGTTCTTTGAGAACCCAATTCATGTGTGCGTAGAAACATTCACACACACGCACACCTATGCGCACATACATACGCACACACTCTGTATGATTATATATCCTTTTCCTAACTGAACACAGCAAAGGCAACAGTACTCTTCAAAGGGTTTCTTCTCACTGGGCCGAATTTTGTAAGTGTGCTATCCGGGAAGGTTGTATATGACAGACAAAGACCAAAAAGATTGCTTGTTCCAAGAATTTACTGAACGATTTCATATTGTTGAATTTCACCCATTAACACATGGATTTAGATCCTAACAATGACTGACAGACATTTGGAAAGCAAAAGTAAAAGTTGACCTGCAGACAGTTCAAATTGGCCATATGCTTGCTGTCACCATTAACAGTTTGTAGACCATCCTAATTTATGCTTCAGCTAGCTAACCTGATATATTTTAAAGAGAGGGAATACCTGTTTCTTTTTCAAATAAGGTATTTTATTTTTCCCTATGATTCATAAGTATGACAACATAATAAATGATGAAGGATAAATTTAAGATAGTTTGAAGGGGGAGGAACAGTTTTTTTGCACCCTGGAACCTATCACAAATGTTTCCACCTGAATGCCTGCCTCACTGATGAAATTCTCTAACAATATTCATCAGGTACAATTTCAGAAATAAAAGGTACTTCCTTCAACATCACGTAACATAATTTTTAAGGGGAACTTCTTGGTGCTTAGAAATCACTGTAGTTGGAATTGTATATACGTAAATAAATGACTACAAATACTCAGTTTTTACCCCAGTTTTTGCCTTTTTGGAAAAGAATTCTATTACCCTCTCGTGTGTTTAAATAACTAAACATCCCATTAACTAGCTGCCCTTTCTTTCACTTCTTGAAGCTTCATTTCTCAGGCACCATTATTGCTGGAAGGGAGTTCCGATGAAAGGGAAAAGAGAAAGAGGTCCATGTGAGTTGTTCCAGAATTTGACACTTCAGTGCCGACCTACTCACCCTTTCCCCTTCATGTGCTGGGGAAAGGATGGGTCTTCAACTTTTCCAGTTTTAATCAGATAGCCCAGATGGTCATGCTCATAGTAAAAATGTTATTAAAGCCTGAGTAAATAAACTAATTAAGAGATTTACTAATTAATTTTTAAAATATTCTAGATTCTGAACAAGGGCTATAGATTGTGTCATACAATATTTGTCCCTTCTGTTTGCAACATAGTTGTTGGGAGGTGGTGGTACTCAATAAATGAATTTTAATTAGTTAGTTAAAACAGTTATTTATAAGTCATAATATGTATTCTGCTTCAAAAAGTGCCACGCTTATGTCAAAATATTCTGAAACAATTAAACCAACCGTCTAAAACATAGAACCATTAATTATTTTATGATAAGATACTCGGTTGCTTACATTTTAGCAACCGTCACCTTTCAAAGATCTCTTCTGAGGACACGGAAGGCACGGATCAGGAAAACAAGAAGTAACTCGCGGTGAGCCACGGAAATGAAACCTGGAAAGAAAAGGAAAACGGTTCGACTGCGGGCTCATGCTCGTCGTCACGCCAAGGGACAAAGCCCTCGGAGATGCTTTCAAAAAGGACCCACGACTCGCCCGACACCACCTCTCCGGTTTGTCACGGCTGGCCCTCCTTGCCTTCTAAACTGTCACTGGGAGGAGGGCGAAGGACGCCCCGCTTCACGTGAGGCCCCACCAAGACTCTCGGTTCCTCTGCGACAGCGAAGCCCTGGGCAGCTGGCGCCCTTCCGCAGGGAGCTCCAGACACCCCTTTGCCACATTGCGAGTTTCCTCAGGCAGCAGATGTCTTGGAGCTGCTGTGCAGGTCTCCAGCTCTACCGAGCCACCTGTACGACATATTTAATGCACCGGCAATGCTTTTGATGCCGCTTGGGAAAGATCTTTCTTTCTTTCTTTCTTTCTTCTTTCTTCTTTCTTCTTTCAATTTAATTTTTCTCTCAGCCCCTGCACGATCGGTGGCACTATTGTATGAAATTCGGCCCCCTGTTGTAAAGTTTTGTACTCCGAAACAGAAGGGAGAAGCTTCTCCTCCCCCCCCCCCCCAAACGATTCAGGAAAAGGCTGTCGCCTTCTAGAGCATGACAGTTATGCTTCGTTCCTTAAAAATCGAATGGTTCCGAAAGGCAGTTTTGCTGAACCACTCCACAGCAAAGTTAAGCAGCTAACTGTTAAACTGCTGACCTTCTGCAGCACTCCGACACTACCAAACTTTAAACTGCGGGTGCAATCCTCTTAGAACATTATCTGGAACACATTCTGACTTTTTCGGCTGCTAAAGTGATACTTACAGTACCATTGTGTCTGTTTAGTTTAAAAATGAGGTTGATAACGATAATGCTTTTCCATAAGATGATCTTCTACTTTTTAATGATACCCGTAGTTTCCCCTACATAAATGACTAAATCCTTACAGAATCTCGGTCTTGATTAGCACTCCTGCTAGTAAAATTTCACATACTAAATCAGCACCAGCTGTAGCAAGAAAGAAAGAAAAAGGCAAGTGTAAATGTTCCATATGCCCCACCAAATTGGCATCTGTGTCAGTAACCCTTTTTTTTTAAGCTATTGTATACATACATTCTCTTAAGTGTTTTGTTCACAGAATACTGCTAACAAAATTCCTCTGTTGGCATCTCAAGGAAAGAGCCTGTCCTTGATATCATTCAACTGCACAAACCAAAATTTCTCTTTCTCCCCTTGTGGTCACAGACACACCTGAACGTTCTATTTATGTAAGTTGCTTCAAGTTAGCGAACCTTTATTTTGACATCTGTTCTCTGTAATGTGACACTGCAGTGCTCTTATAAAGCTGTTTTACAGCTGGAGTTAAATGGATAGCAACACCAAATAGTGTCAGAGAAACAATAGAATTATTTCGGTCGACCTGAAAGGTATCTCGGAGAGCAGGCTCAAAACAAATAACCTGGAATGTGGTGGAGATAGGAAGCATTTGTGATCACTCTCATCTCGTCATCCATATTTTCTTCAAATTACAAGGTGCCTCTACATAGATAGGTGATATAGCTATACCAGAAATAGTCCGAATGACATATGTAAAGCACGGTGTTATACTACTTTAGGTGGTTTCCAATAGTTTACCCATCAAGACCTTATTAACTGTCTGAAACCCATTAAATACAGTTCTTCGGGGACATATTCAAACCATCCCTAGGAATCCTACAATAGCCATCAGAAAGCTACAAACACAGAGGAGCATACTAATTAAATGGTTTACACAGAAGGAGTAGTGGTCGGATATGTCCCAGAGAGCTATCTCATTGGAGGAAAAAAAATGTATTCTCTTCTCTCTTTGGAACATGGTTATGTTGGTGAAGGCCAGCCGACATGAAAAAGAGAACTGACCACTCTTTCTTTGTGACAGTTTTGATTCCTGCTCATGCGTTCTCACACATGTCAAAAACCTTATGTTGTTCTTGTTTACTTGGAGGTCTGCCTCTCTTGATCTGACTCTAAGCTCCTCAAGAGTTGAGATAATATCTGTGTGGTCCTGTATCTATCTTACCAGAGTATCAGAATTTAGTAGATATGCAGGAAAGGTTTACCCACATCAAAATGGCTAAGAAGAACTAACAGTTTTTGTTAAACCTAAACGAACTAGTTGGGAAGCAACTTACCAACTCAGATCAAATGACCCAACTAAATGAGGACAAGGAAAAATGGATGAAAATGTCCCTTACTTTTCTGAAGTCTCCTACTACATAAATATCTTTCATCATGTGTTATCATAGTGCTCTTGAGATTTAGTCAAAGTTATACTTGATTACCATTTTATATCTAAGGGTGAACACCAGGAGATATTTTGGATACAAGTTTGAAAATCACTTTGACCTTAAGATCTAGTTTACCTAAATTCTTTTCTTTCCTTTTTTTAAGTTTATTTATTTATTTTGAGACAGACAGAGACAGCATGAGTTGGGGAAGGGCAGAGAGAGAGGGAGAGAGAGAGAGACTCCCAAGCAGACTCTGCGCTGCCAGCATGGAGCCTGACTTGGGGCTCAAACCCACAAACCGTGAGCTCATGACCCGAGCCGAAACCAAGAGTCGGACACTTAACCGACTGAGCCACCCAGCGGCCTCTACGTAAAGTCGTAATGAGTAATTTAGAGAAGGTCATGTGGGAAAATCCACAATTGTAGTATATCTTGCAAAGTGCTTTTTTAAATTCATTCTCTTAAAAATACGTAGCTTCTCTTATAAGACAATGGCCTCTCTCCCCAGTACTGTAAGTGATCCAACAAAGCTGCCAGCCACCTCTCAGGGAAGCTGTGATACTGAGAAGTTTGGATGAGATGATCCGCTGTTTATATACATGAAATCCAACTGCACCTACCAACCCTAGAGAGATCTTGTAGCTGTTATAATGATTATACTGAGCTGATTCTTAAAACATTTGGTCATATTATAGTTGGCAGTAACAGTGGTAAGATTTCTATTTCTACTAACCTATATGCTCCTGAAATGTAAGTACCGTTGTTTTTAATCTCCAGATGCCCACAGTGACGCAGAGTATGTATTTTAAAATGACTGTCAAGTACCTGAACTTTTTTTGAACAATTGATTCCTTAACTTGGTTGTCCCCTTATTTTTAGACCAAAGTTTGTCATTGACATGCTTATTTTCATACAGTCGTATGGATGGTAAAGGAACACGCTGATACGGGATTTCCTCAAAGGACAGACAAGTATAAAAATGAACTTGGGGAGTCAATCAATCAAAAAGTCCTTTCCAAGAACACTGTGTATGCAGTCCTATGACACTTCTTCATGTAGCGTCATCAACCCCAAAGAATGAGGGCAGTAACTTGAGCAAGCCGAAACAGTGTCAAGCCAGCATTCTGGTCACTCTATGTCTGTGTCTGGTTGTTAAGCATTTTGACATCAGCTTTGGTTTCTGATCTAAGGCAATTTGCGACTACATTGAGAAGACACCATATCATTATAATCTTAAAATAATGAAGCAATAAGCAGTATGTGAAAAATAGGGTCATTTAGCCAATGTTTATAAGGAGGTTGTGGAAAATGGTCATGTTTAGGAGGCAAAGTTGTGGAGGTGATGACATCTGGAATTTGTACTTACAGCACTGGTCTTCATATCCCAAGGTGATGTTTGGACTAACATGGTCTATGCATACTGGGAACTGATAGGTACCACTTGTCATTGCCTTTTATAATTCCATAGTCTTTGCTCACCAAAAGCTACCTCGTTCTCTAGAGTTGCACGCCAGGGTGGTTTGTATGTGGTGGTTGCTTCTTAAGAGGCCACAGCCAGGTCACACGCTATTTAAAGCACTCCTTTATTTAAGACAACTTTCAAGTGTTTCTTCTCCCTTTGCTATCTATGATTGCCCCATTTCAGTTTGCCATAGAACAGCTGTTTCGATATCCAGCATTTATCCGTTCTCCGCATGCATCCAGCCCAGAGGGATTGTTAAGCAGATCATTGTTTTAATTCTGGCTACATTCCAGGTCCCCATTATTAGTGATCCTGTCTTAACATTTACTGTTCAGTTTGGCTCACAGGTGATGTTGATTAAATTGGAAATGCCATCTGGGGTAGGTTCTCGTCTGGTAGGCACATTCAAGGCTGAGCACACCATTCTCTCGTTTTGGTGTGACGCTTTATGCCACATCTGATGGACTTCTGGACACGGTTTCGTGCAACCTGGGTTTGACTCCTAGCTTATCCACTTGGTAGTTGTGCAAAATTGGGCAATCTACCTCACTATAGGGTTTCGGTTTTCTAATGAATAGAACAGAGAGAATAATCATTAAGTCATTTGTTCACTTAGTTCCTTGTTAATTTTGTAACCATTTACTCGGCAACCACTTCGTGTCCGATACTGTGCTAGGTGTAGAGAAATCAGAGATAAAGAAGGAATCAAAGCGGAGGAGAGAAGACACATACCCAGAATGATGGCACGACTACACGTACTGTTTACAAAACGTCTCTTTGCTAACAGTTACGAGCAAAGAGCTCTGCAGCCTGGAAAAGAGAGCAACAAAATGGGCCTAGGAATCATAGGATTTCTCCAGAAGGACATGAGCATTGAAGTGCATCCTGAAGATCAAAAGCTCCAAACTTTGCTTTTGTACATCTCATTGGTTAAAATGTCCGTGTCACGATAACATACGATAATTTTATCTCTTCCATTGGGGGAAAATATCAAATGTGTACAAATTACTTATTCATTTCATTAGTTCATTTAAATGAGCAATGAAGACTTTAAAACATGTGCTCCACTCTTGGTGGGAATGCAAATTGATGCAGCCACTCTGGAAAACAGTGTGGAGGTTCCTCAAAAAATTAAAAATAGACCTACCCTATGACCCAGCAGTAGCACTGCTAGGAATTTACCCAAGGGATACAGGAGTACTGATGCATAGGGGCACTTGTACCCCAATGTTTATAGCAGCACTCTCAACAATAGCCAAATTATGGAAAGAGCCTAAATGTCCATCAACTGATGAATGGATAAAGAAATTGTGGTTTATATACACAATGGAATACTACGTGGCAATGAGAAAAAATGAAATATGGCCTTTTGTAGCAACGTGGATGGAACTGGAGAGTGTGATGCTAAGTGAAATAAGCCATACAGAGAAAGACAGATACCATATGTTTTCACTCTTATGTGGATCCTGAGAAACTTAACAGGAACCCATGGGGGAGGGGAAGGAAAAAAAAAAAAAAAGAGGTTAGAGTGGGAGAGAGCCAAAGCATAAGAGACTCTTAAAAAGTGAGAACAAACTGAGGGCTGATGGGGTGTGGGAGGGAGGGGAGGGTAGGTGATGGGCATTGAAGAGGGCATCTTTTGGGATGAGCACTCGGTGTTGTATGGAAACCAATTTGACAATAAATTTCATATATTAAAAAAAATTAAAAAAATAAAAAAAAACCCCATGTGCTCCATACCACATTGGATTGTTTTGCGAACCAAATGGCACAATTTGTGAACAAACACCTTTTAAAGTACTGGAGAAAGCTCTTTCAAACGTGTGGGTGATGTTGCTTGTCCGGCCTATCCCGAGAGGCTATCACAGAAAAATGTGAAAAAATGTTGCAAATGTAAAACACAGATAATAATAAGATGGTAATTGCTAACACTTAGTTTGTTCTTACAATGTACTAGACCCCATCCTAAATATTTTATATATATTTGCTCCTTTAATCCTTACAACAGCCAGCAAGGCGGGTTCTGGAGGTAAGCCAAATAAACATGTCAGTATGGAACCATTTTTGACCTACAAAAATGACAGTTTCATACGGTTCAACCTGGTATTACACCAGTATTTTAGGGGTAATATATTACATCACTATATTAGATGAAGAAAAGAGGTGCAAATAGGTTAATTTACTCAAGATCACAGTGTTAGTAAAAGATTATTATTTTTCTTATTTTTTATGGACATTGTGAGTTTGTTAGAGTTCTTGGATTACAAGAATAAAAGCCTAAAATGTCTAACTTGACAGAGAAAAATAATTGATTGAAAGGATGTAGAATCACTCATAGAATCAAAGGAAAAGCTGAACAACAGAATATTTCTAGAATCCCATGGTTTCTCAACACCTCAAGGTCTACATCCTCTTTAAAGCCACCATCATTCCTCACCTGGATGAATGCGGGAACCTCCTAACTAGTCCCTGGGTTTCTGCCCTTGACCTTCTTCAGGCGATTTCCAACCTAATAAACAAATAGATGATGTTTGTTTCTTTGTTTGTTTCTTTGTTTTAATGTTTATTCATTTTTGAGAGAGAGAGAGAGAGACAGAGCACAAGCAGGTGAGGGGCAGAGAGAGAGAGGGAGACACAGAATCCAAAGCAGGCTCCAGACTTTGAGCTGTCAGCACAGAGCCTGACACAGGGCTTGAACTCACAAACCACAAGATCAAGACCCGAGCTAAAGTCAGAAGGACTGACTGAGCCACCCAGGTGCCCCCAAATAGATGATATTAAACGTAGATCAAGAAATGCTACTCTCCTACTTAAACTGTTCAATGGCTCCATTTCACTCCGGGTCAAAGCCAACCTCTTTTCTCTTGACCATGGAATCCCTATGTGATCTTCCCCCAGCCTCCAGACCACTCTGACCTCACCTCCTACCACCCTCTCTCTCCTTCCCTCTGCTCCACTCACATTCCTTGAAGACCCAGGGCATAATCCCACCTCAGACCTTTGCATCTTTGGGTCTTTCTCCAGATAACCATGTAGCTCATTCCCACACCTCCTGGTTTTTCTCACACCTCACCTTCTCAATGAGATCTTCCTTCACTCCCCATTTAAAGTTTCCTTTTTATTTAAATTTATTTATTTATTTTGAGAGAGACAAGGCTCAAGTGGGGGAGGAACAGAATAAACGAAATGGTCTCTGTGCTGAGAGCAGTGAGCCCATTGTGGGGCTGGAACACATAAAACATGAGAGATCATGACCTGAGCCAAAGTCAATACTTAACCAACTGAGCCACCCAGGCGCCTCTTCCCCCCCATTTAAAATTTCAATCCCACGTGGCACCTGGGTGGTACATTTAGTTAAGCGACTGATTCTTGGTTTCAGCTCAGGTCAGTCTCATGGTTCGTGAGATCCAGGCCCATGATGGGCTCCACGCTGACAGCACAGAGCCTGCTTCAGATTCACTCTCTCCCTCTCCCTCCCTCTCTCTCTCTGCCCCTTCCCTGTTCTTGCTCTCTCTTTCCCTCTCTCTCAAAATAAATAAGTAAACATTCAAAATTTCAACTCCGCCCCATAGAGAAGCATGCCATCCTCCTGCTTTCCTTAATTTTTTCTCTGTAGTACTTATCATTGTTTCACATATTATACATTTGCTGACTTACATTTATTATTGATCTTAAGTAAAATACTAGGGCAGGGACATTTTGCACAGTAGATAGCACCTAAATAAATACTCGTTGAATAAATGAATGACTAAACCATGGAAAAGTAACACAAACAAAGAAACAAATAGAACAAAACTACACAAAAGTAGAGTGTTGCAGAGCCAGGATGTTCCCACTACTCTCCATGAAATTGTGTTCAAAACAATAATTCTTAGAAGAAAGTATGATAGGCATAGCTTAGGTCCCATACTCATCCACTGGCCAGAATAGGGCAAGACACAATGAGTCTCTAAAAAAAATAGCAGACAAAGGCATTATACTTCTAATACCATAAGAAGGAGGAATGGTTTCTAGGTAAGTAAAAATCAATAGATATACCACCCACTGCACATGCTGACCTTCTTGATTGGCTTATCTACTTTTTACTGTATTTTCTAGGCATTCAATATATCATCTAGTATTCTTCAAAAACAGACTTCCATGAAAATTTGATTTAAAATCAGACTTCCCAGTGCAAACCATTATTGTCTCCATTTTCTTTGTATTGATTATCTTTCCACAGTTGTGGGTAAACTTTAAAATATACTATACATATATTAGAATACCGGTGTATCTTATAGAAGCGTTTTTGAATTCTTACATTTAGGATTTTTATTTTATCTTAATGAAAATACTGAAATTATCAGCTTCTAGCTGATTATACTGCTTTTGCTGACAACAAGGCAATGTGTGCTAATTGAAAAAAAAACTGGACACATAGACAAGTATGTAAAGCTACTTAGATCATGCCTTACCCCTTGTTTTCATCCTATCCCACAGGTATAGTGTCTTTTAACATGTGGGATATGTACTTCCAGTATATTCTTCTTTAATTTTTTTAATGTTTTTTTTTTAATTTATTTTTGAGAGAGAGAAAGAGAGAGACAGAGCACGAGCAGGGGAGGGGCAGAGAGAGAGGGAGACACAGAATCCGAAACAGGCTCCAGGCTCTCAGCTGTCAGCACAGAGCCCGACGCAGGGCTCGAACTCATAAACTGTGAGATCATGACCTGAGCCGAAGCCGGACGCTTAACTGACTGAGCCTCCCAAGCACCCCTGTGCTTCCAGTATATTCTTATATCCAGCATACAAAATCACTAGATAGAATATTTTATGCACTACTCTGTAAACTGCATATTAGATAAATTAACATAATGCATGTTATTCTACAACTTGCATTCTTCATTTTACATTTTATCATGGACAACTTTTCATGCCACATCGGTCTACTTTATTCAAAGTCCATATAGTGTTCCATCAGATGAATGTTTCATAACTTATTTAACCAAACCTTTAATGATGAATATTGCTGCTACAACCGATGTCACTATATGTAAATGTTCATTTGCATTTTTAGGGTAAAGTCCAAACTGTACAATTACTGAGTGAAAGTGTAGATCTACTTTATATTTTGATACATATTACTAGATTGCACGAGAGAAAATTTATGACAACAAACATTCCCATCAACGACATATGGTAATGTTCACTTCTTAACACTTACCATCATCTAATAAAAGGCATGGAATCTATTAGTTTGTCTGTGCACTCTAGACTTTAGATACCAGAACTTATACAGTTCCATTTTTCACTGGTAATGGGAGGTGAGTCAGACAACTTAGAGTCAAGGGGGTTTCAACATTTTCATCAAGACTGGATCCTCCCTGAAGTAGACAGATGGATGCCGAAATATAGTACTTAGAAACACAGTATATGCCAACAATGGAAGTACAGGACACAGACACCTCCAGCCCACATTCTCTGGACTTTGGCAGACAAACATGTTTCCAGTGATCTGAGGCTCTACCTCTGATCCTTCACAATACAGCTACTACAAACTCATTGAGTAGACACATCAGACAAAACATACCTGCCATCCCTGAACTAAGCTGTTGGTTTTGTCACATGGATGGAATTCAGAAGATACAGAATTCTCACCAGATGTATTTCAGAGGATGGGGAAAGTGCATGTGGCATCTGATCAGTGGCTTTAAGTCCATTTTTTTAAAGTGCTCCCCGGGGTGCCAGGGGGGCTCAGCTGGTTAAGTGTCTGACTTTGGCTCAGGTCATGATCTCACGGTTTGTGAGTTTGAGCCCTGCATCAGGCTATCTGCTGTCAGCACAGAGCCTGCTTGAGATCCTCTGTACCCTTCCCCTCTACCCCTCCCCTGCTTGCTCTTGTGTGTGCTCTCTCTCTCTCTCAAAAATAAATAAACTTAAAAATAAATAAGTAAATAAAAGTGCTCCCCAATGTTCAATAGTATCAAAGATGTGAACAGGTGGAAGCCTAAAGCTTGGTTTGTGGGTGCACCTAGTGGAAAATAATAAATAGCTGATTCAGAATGATTCTGGTCAGAATCTTGCTGGTGACGGAAACAAACATTACCAGAATAGCAACTACATCCATTTGATTTCATAAAACAATTAGAAATTCTGTAGTTTTTGTCCAGTATATCTTCAATGGTACATATATTTCAATAAATAGATAAAACATAATCTGCTGTCCCAAATTTTTTTAAACATCCTTGATACTATATTAGTAAGGACATTTAATGCTAGCTGCTGTAACAAACAACCCCCAAATCTCATGGGTTAACACAACAAAATACATTTCTTGTTCTCAAAGACATCTCTGATGTCTCAAAGTCTCAAAGACTCTCTGATGAGAGTTTTCCTGGGTGCCTCTTTCAAGTGGTGACTATCGGACCCAAGCCCTGTGTATCTTGTGACTTCAACGAATGACCTCCATTGTTACTTCCAAAGGAGAAGAAAAATCGTGAAAGATCACAGAGATGGTTTGCTGGGCAGTTCTGGAAGTGCTGTATCTCACTTCCATCCACTTCTGGATGGCCAAGACCTAATCTCATGGCCAATCCTGAGAGAAGCTGGAAATGGAGTCTCCTTGTGTGCCAGAGAGAGGAAATGGGATGAGTGAACATCCAGAAGGGCCATCTCTGCCACAAGTACACAACCAGGCTTAGGAGTTTTATTGTTCTTTGTAAATCTAGCAGTAAAACTCACTTACTTAAAAATTTGAAGGGAAGCGGTGTCAGAGTGGCTCAGTCGGTTGTGAACATCTGACTCTTGATTTTGGTTCACTTTATATTCCCAGAGTCGTGGGATCAAGCCCCACGTCAAGCTCTGCACTGAACGTGGAGGCTGCATAAGATTCTCTCTCCCTCCCTCTCTCTCTTTCTCTCTCCCTTTGCTCCTCTCCCCTGCTCACTCTCTCTCTCCCTAAAATAAAATTTTTTTAAAAATTTTGGAAGGAAAATTGTTTTGCTATATTTTACTGAGTTCTTTATGCCATACAATTCTTCATTCTTGGGAATAAAATTGTATTATGAATATGACTGAATTCATACATTCTTAGATCTGAAAGCTGGAAGTGATCTCGAGAGTTTTCTTAGTTGAATTCACCTCCTCAGGCAGGTGATATTCTCTCCAAAAGTGCTCAACCTTTTTTAACCATCAAGAATACCTTCAGTTATTTCTCTACAAAGACCTTATGTTTAGAAATAATTTGTCTACCAAATCACATTTATGGGGCAACAGCATTCATTTTTACCATGTGTTACTAATCAGAAATAGATAAAGCTGCAAATCAAAAGTTCTGAGCAGAATGTGGAGACTAGTCTTACACTGAATTAATGTAAAAAGCCAGCCAGATACAAAGAAACCTGAAATTCCAGTGAGCCTTTGCGTTATCTTAGCATTATGGACTAAACCCTGTCCTCTCCCAAAATCATACGTTAAAGCTCTAACACCCATGTGACTGTCTTTAGAGATAAGGCCTTTAAGGAGGTCATTAAGGTTAAGTGACGTCCTGAAAGTATGCCCTCATCCAGTAGGATCGGTGTTCTTATCAGAGGAAAAGACACCAGAGGTTCTTTCTGTATGCACACACGAGAAAGTCCCTGTGATAACAGAGCAAGAAGGTGCTGTCTGCAAGGCAGGAAGAAAGGTTTCACCAGAAACCAACCCTCCTGTCCTCTTGATCTTGGCCTTCAGACCTCCAGAACTGTAAGAAAATACATTTCTATTGTTTAAACCACTCAGTCTGTGGTATTTTGTTATGGCAGCCTGAGCAGAGTAAGATAATTAAAAGTAAAAGTTTTATACATCTTTAAAATATGAAAATAGACCTCAGATGTTTACTCTGTCATAGTCCATTGTGACTAGGAACAACTGAATTATCCTCCTTTGGTAAAGAGCTTTACTTCTGAAGGATGGTGTCATCTTAAGTCTCATTTTTGCTAGATGCGACTCTGTATATTGTGAGCCATATATCAGAAAGTCCTGGCTGGAGGAAGAATGCACCCCACAGACATGGAATTAAATAAGACTTGGTGTTTGTTTATTTGCTTGTTCTTTAATATAATGTCCCACCTTCCGGAGATGCAGGTTCTAGCTGTGATATTCTCCCCAGCAATCTTCACATATAAGCATGCATGTACGTTAAAGGATATTGAAAGTGTCAACCCAACTTATTATTTTTAGATTAGTGCAGAGGATAAAGATAAGGGAACCATGGCAATTAAATAAAACATTTCAATCTGCCACCGACAGATCATTTTCCCATCCCTCTTCAAGGCAAGCATCAGTACACACAGGTGAGGGAAAAGTTATGAGGCAGAATGCCAGGGTCATTTTTTGCAAAACTTCCAAGCCCCGTTTTGCAAAGAGGCACCAGTCAAAGGCATTTGCCATTGGGTCCTCTCTCCCTCCCCCTGCCCACATGACTCTCGTATTGTACTTCTTGAGTCTGCTTCTCTGACCAACACAGCCTTAAAGAATGTGAAGACTGTTAGAAAGCAGGATTTAGCATCCCCATTTTAATAATAAATACAAACACACACTTACCCAGTACGGTTTACGCCTGCCTGTAACCAAAACAGCTGAACAGATTGTGATGAAATTCAGAGACTGACAGTCTGACAAAAAAATCCCTTTTTGTCTAAAATCTGGCTTCCATAGGTTTTTGCAAATCTAAATATTTGATTTTGCACTGGAAAAGGAGCCAGTCTTATGTACAATTTATAAAATAAATGTGTAGATACATGTTTAAAAATCTCCAAATTTTGTCAACACATACTGTCCAACTTTAAAGACTTTTTCTCCCCCATTTTTTTCCCTATGACTTGGGTGTATTTTCCTCCTGCCTTTTAAGGCTTTAACTATATTTATCTAATAAGAACTCTTTTGCAAACCAGTGTTTCAATAGTGATTTAACAGTAGATTAGGTGTCAAGTTGCCCTTTCCACAGCAGGGACTTTTAAGCCTTGCTGTATTATACTTGCAAGACACTCAGGAGCTGGAGTTGGGACATATAATATTTTCTTTGAAGTTTGCCTTTCATGACACACGGAGATGCAAACAGCCTTCAGTTACTCAACAGTCAAATAATTCCACCACACAGCGACCAGGGCCATATATTGTACCAAATTTTCTAATTATGTCTTTGTGATACTTGCTACATGAGGTCAGGCAAAGGCAGACTAGAATCAATACAAAACTCCTTGTCTACACAGGACGTGTAGGCTTTGAGAAATTTCATTTACCGCTTCAAAATTCCTTTGGGAAGTCATAATTGCAATAAAAATAACTTGATGAAAACCTTAAAGATATTTCTGATCAATTAACATATGTTAAAGGTATTTATTGTACCAGAGATTTTGTTTTTGTTTTTTTTTTCAGGATATATTTTTTAAATATGAAATTTATTGTCAAATTGGTTTCCATAAAACACCCAGTGCTCATCCCAACAGGTGCCCTACTCAATAACCATCACCCACCCTCCCCTCCCTCCCACCCCTCATCAACCCTCAGTTTGTTCTCACTTTTTAAGAGTCTCTTATGCTTTGGCTCTCTCCCTCTCTAACTTTTTTTTTTCCTTCCCCTCCCCCATGGGTTTCTGTTAAGTTTCTCAGGATCCACATAAGAGTGAAATCATATAGTATCTGTCTTTCTCTGTATGACTTATTTCACTTAGCATCACACTCTCCAGTTCCATCCACGTTGCTACAAAAGGCCATATTTCATTCTTTCTCATTGCCACATAGTACTCCATTGAGTATATAAACCACAATTTCTTTATCCATTCATCAGTTGATGGACATTTAGGCTCTTTCCATAATTTGGCTATTGTTGAAAGTGCTGCTATAAACATTGGGGTACAAGTGCCCCTATGCATCAGCACTCCTGTATCCCTTGGGTCAATTCCTAGCAGTGCTACTGCTGGGTCATAGGGTAGGTCTATTTTTAATTTTTTGAGGAACCTCCACACTGTTTTCCAGAGTGGCTGCACCAGTTTGCATGCCCACCAACAGTGCAAGAGGGTTCCCATTTCTCCCATCCTCTCCAGCATCTACAGTCTCCTGATTTGTTCATTTTAGCCACTCTGACTGGCGTGAGGTGATACCTCAGTGTGGTTTTGATTTGTATTTCCTTGACGAGGAGCGACGTTGAGCATCTTTTCATGTGCCTGTTGGCCATCTGGATGTCTTCTTTAGAGAAGTGCCTATTCATGTTTTCTGCCCATTTCTTCACTGGATTATTTGTTTTTCGGGTGTGGACTTTGGTGAGTTCTTTATAGATTTTGGATACTAGCCCTTTGGCTGATATGTCATTTGCAAATATCTTTTCCCATTCTGATGGTTGCCTTTTAGTTTCGTTGATTGTTTCCTTTGCAGTGCAGAAGCTTTTTATCTTCATGAGGTCCCAATAGTTCATTTTTGCTTTTAATTCCCTTGCCTTTGGAGAAGTGTCAAGTAAGAAATTGCAGTGGCGGAGGTCAGAGAGGTTTTTTTACTGCTTTCTCCTCTAGGGTTTTGATGGTTTCCTGTCTCACATTCAGGTCCTTTATCCATTTTGAGTTTATTTTTGTGAATGGTGTAAGAAAGTGGTCTAGTGTCATTCTTCTGCATGTTGCTGTCCAGTTCTCCCAGCACCATTTGTTAAAGAGACTCTTTTTTCCAGTGGATATTCTTTCCTGCTTTGTCAAAGATTAGTTGGCCATACTTTTGTGGGTCCAATTCTGGAGTCTCCATTCTATTCCATTGGTCTGTGTGTCTGTTTTTGTGCCAATACCATGCTGTCTTGATGATTACAGCTTTGTAGTAGAGGCTGAAGTCTGGGATTGTGATGCCTCCCACTTTGGTCTTCTTCAATATTACTTTGGCTATCCGGGGTCTTTTGTGGTTCCATACAAATTTTAAGATTGCTTGTTCTAGCTTCGAGAAGAATGCTGGTGCAATTTTGATTGGGATTGCATTGAACGTGTAGATAGCTTTGGGTAGTATTGACATATTAACAATATTTATTCTTCCAATCCATGAGCATGGAATGTTTTCCCATTTCTTTATATCTTCTTCAGTTTCCTTCATAAGCTCTCTATAGTTTTTTAGCATACAGATCTTTTACATCTTTGGTTAGGTTTATTCCTAGGTATTTTATGTTTCTGGGTGCAATTGTGAATGGGATCAGTTTCTTTATTTGTCTTTCTGTTGCTTCATTATTAGTGTATAAGAATGCAACTGATTTCTGTACATTGATTTTGTATCCTGCGACTTTGCTGAATTCATGTATCAGTTCTAGCAGACTTTTGGTGGAGTCTTTCCGGTTTTCCATGTAGAGTGTCATGTCATCTGCAAGGAGTGAAAGCTTAACTTCATCTTTGCCAATTTTGATGCCTTTGATTTCCTTTTGTTGTCTGATTGCTGATGCTAGAACTTCCAATACTACGTTAAACAACAGCAGTGAGAGTGGACATCCCTGTCGTGTTCCTGATCTCAGGGGGAAAACTCTCAGTTTTTCCCCATTGAGGATGATATTAGTTGTGGGCTTTTCATAAATGGCTTTTGTGATGTTTAAGTATGTTCCTTCTATCCCGACTTTCTCGAGGGTTTTTGTTAAGAAACGTTGCTGAATTTTGTCAAATGCCTTTTCTGCCTCGATTGACAGGATCATATGGTTCTTATCTTTTCTTTTATTAATGTGATGTATCACGTTGATTGATTTGCGAATGTTGAACCAGCCCTGCATCCCAGGAATGGATCCCACTTGATCATGGTGAATAATTCTTTTTATATGCTGTTGAATTCGATTTGCTAGTATTTTATTGAGAATTTTTGCATCCATATTCATCAGGGATATTGGCCTGTAGTTCTCTTTTTTTGCTGGGTCTGTCTGGTTTAGGAATCAAAGTAATGCTGGCTTCATAAAATGAGTCTGGAAGTTTTCCTTCCCTTTCTATTTTTTTGGAACAGCTTGAGAAGAATAGGTATTATCTCTGCTTTAAATGTCTGGGAGAATTCCCCAGGGAAGCCATCTGGTCCTGGACTCTTTATTTGTTGGGAGATTTTTGATAACTGATTCAATTTTTTTGCTGGTTATGTGTCTGTTCAAGTTTTCTATTTCTTCCTGTTTGAGTTTTGGAAGCATGTGGGTGCTTAGGAATTTGTCCATTTCTTCCAGGTTGTCCAGTTTGTTGGCATATAATTTTTCATAGTATTCCCTGATAATGCTTGTATTTCTGAGGGATTGGTTGTAATAACTCCATTTTCCTTCATGATTTTATCTATTTGGGTCATCTCCCTTTTCTTTTTGAGAAGCTTGGCTACAGGTTTATCAGTTTTGTTTATTTTTTCATAAAACCAACTCTTGGCTTCACTGATCTGCTCTACAGTTTTTTCAGATTCTATATTGTTTATTTCTGCTCTGATCTTTATTATTTTTCGTCTGCTGGGCTTGGGGTGTCTTGCTGTTCTGCTTCTATTTCCTTTAGGTGTGCTGTTAGATTTTGTATTGGGGATTTTTCTTGTTTCTTGAGATAGGCCTGGATTGCAATGTATTTTCCTCTCAGGACTGCCTTCGCTGCATCCCAAAGCGTTTGGATTGTTGTATTCTCATTTTCATTTGTTTCTGTGTATTTTTTAATTTCTTCTTTAATTGCCTGGTTGACCCATTCATTCTTTAGTAGGGTGTTCTTTAATTTCCATGCTTTTGGAGGTTTTCCAGACTTTTTCCTGTGGTTGATTTCAAGTTTCATACCATTGTGGTCTGAAAGTGTGCATGGTATGATCTCAATTCTTTTATACTTACGAAGGGCTGTTTTGTGACCCAGTATGTGATCTATCTTGAAGAATGTTCCATGTGCACTCGAGAAGAAAGTATATTCTGTTGCTTTGGAATGCAGAGTTCTACCTATATCTGTCAAGTCCATTCTGGTACTTATTGTACCAGAAATTTTGTACGACCAGATTATATCACCTGCATTGTGAAGTTCCAGGTTAAAGCGGATACCATTTATCCCTGTGCATGTTATCATATTGCTTTTATGGTTTGTATATTGTAGTAATTCAGCTGCCTTAATGCCATTTCTACAAGGGAGTTCTTAATCATTTTTTATCCTAAAAAGGAGAGCTTCTCCTTTTATAAGATTTCTAAAGGTTATGCATGATTCTTTTCTTTCTTATTAATAGTATATATAGAGAGAAAACAAGAGCAATAAACTGCCAAGGAGGCATCTCACCCACTAGAGAGAAGTAAGGTGTTGAAAAGCATTCAATGACTCAATAAAAAGCATCACTATTCCCCACAGGAAATGCAAGCAAATTGGAGGGGCCTGAAGAGTCAGGCATGGCCACCGAGGCATCCATCCTACAGTTCTGAAGAGCTGAGGAACTGAGGGAAATAGTTTTGTTTCATTACACAAATATAACCATTTCAATATTATCTTAAACTTTAAACAAGAATTCTGATGTACTTTTTTTTTTTCAACGTTTATTTATTTTTGGGACAGAGAGAGACAGAGCATGAACGGGGGAGGGGCAGAGAGAGAGGGAGACACAGAATCGGAAACAGGCTCCAGGCTCTGAGCCATCAGCCCAGAGCCTGACGCGGGGCTCGAACTCACGGACCGTGAGATCGTGACCTGGCTGAAGTCGGACGCTTAACCGACTGCGCCACCCAGGCGCCCCTGATGTACTTTAACATTCACTCATGTACAGCAGCATCTGAGCAATCTGTGTGGTAGAAAAGGGAAGACTGGGGGATTTCAGGAAGTTTGGGGTCTTCTGGAACACTCGTGGCATAGTAGAAAAGGGAGAGAGTATTGCACTCATAAGAAAGGGACACTAGCAGGATTTCTGTGATGGCGGCCTTAGCTAATAAGAAGATCCAGCTCTGCCATAGCCATCAGATCACATCCTTGCCTGCAACGGGCTGACCATTTCTAAGTCATAGAGCACGGAAAAGGGGGGTGAGGAAGGGCATACGCTAAAATAGTAACTGGCAGTCATCCTGGGACCTTGAACCCTGAATGATTTTTTCTTTCTGCATATTTATATTATTCTAACATTATAAAAATGAGCAGGATTGAACTATGTCATCAAAAAAAGCTCCTAAGAAGCAACCAAGGTGTCCTCCAGTAAGTGAACGGATGAACTGTGGTACGCCGAGTCAATGGAATGTTATTTGGGGCTAAAAACGAGCAAGTGATCAAGCCACGAAAAGACGCGAAGGAAACTTCGCAGATTACTAAGTGAAAGAAACCAATCTGAAAGGGCTACATACTGGATGATTCCAAGTACATAACATCCTGGGAAAGGCAAAAATAGCTTAAAAATCAGCAGTTGCCAGGGATTAAGAGAGAGAGGGATGAATAAGCAGAACACAGAGGATATTTAGAGCAGTGAAACTAATACTAGACGATACTATAATGATGTGTGATATATGCCATTATATATTTGTCCAAACCCATAGAATGTACAACATCAAGAGTGAACCCTAAAATAAGCTCTTCACTTTGGGTGACTGTGAGGTGTCAATGTATATGTTCATCAGTTGTAACAAGTGCACATCTAGGATGTCGATTATGGGGGAAGCTGTCCATGTATGGGGGGGGACAGGGTATATGGGTACTTTCTCCTGAAAGTACCTTCCTTTCAGTTTTGCTGAGAACCTAAAACTGCTCCAAAAAACTAGTCTTTAAAAGAAAAACAACTAAAAGTCAGAATAAGAGTGACCAAGTATCATGTGCTCTAAAGAAATTTATAAGCATTGGCCTGGCCTGTCTCTTGTATCCAGTAACTAAACATACACCAGCTTGTTATCTTCTCCAATACTGTAACAAGGAAAGGTTGGCTAAATGTGCTTAAATAACTCATGAGGGTGAGAAAGGTAAATGCTCCATGTAGTCAACCACGTGGCACTCCATGTATCTTCAGAAAAAATTACGATTATAAAAATAAATATCATGTAAGCCATATTTGGAAGAATTACAAAGATGCACCAGAAACACCCTCCAGATGAAGTTTCACAAATTAAGTCATTGACCTGCATGGAGTTGAACACCAAACAAGGTGCCCCTTCTTCTACAAGTAATGAATATTCTTCAAACGGCAAGGGAGCGCCGGCTGCTGTTTGATGCTGATGACATTGAAAATTTAGGAGAACGGAAAGCCCATCATTTTTCATTTGTATGCAAATTTGTCTGTTCCAGAAATTAACCCCTGGACCCCACGTCAGTTTTCATCTCCAGGAATTTTCTTTGCCAGCACCACACGGTGTAGTCGTGTCACTATCCTGAGGTCACCGGTTTCCCCAGTTTAAAAACAACCACCATCCCCAAAGTCATAATGGTCCTTTGTTTACCCTCATTACTGGTGGATAAAGAGCCATAGAAGGAAAGGCCTGTTGTAAAATGCACATCTCTGATGGCCGCCCCGGTGCCAGCAGCATTGAAATGCAAACTGCATACTACTTTGGCCAAACAGCTCTCATTGACCACTGCTTCCCAGTCTTAAGGTGAACCCAGGACAATGGACCAATCCTATTACCCTCCTTTTCAGCCAGATCTTCAACTGTTAAAAAGTTCCTTTGTTATTTCCCACCTTAGACAAATGTCACCATCTACATGTGAAGGGGAGAGAGGTGATTGAGGTTTTTAATTGATGTGGATTTAATTATGCTAATTTAGACAGCTGTAAAGCATTTCAGTATAGCTGCATAATAGGACTAGCAAATACAGGCGCCCTTCACTGTAGGGGCTTAATTTTTAACCTAGGTAGCTTTAAAAGAGAAAAGGAGTTCAAAAGCCTGGGCAATTCGAGATTTGTAGAGGGAGGTCCATCCGCCTCAGAAATACTTAGCCGAGTCTCCTGCACCTAAGAGCCTGAAGAAACACTCATTCTTGACTGAAAACTCCAAACTTGTCTCTAATTAGAATAGACCATATTAAATGATGGATTTATCAAGAGATGATGTGAGATAACACTAAACTCGAATTTGGGGATTAAAAATGACCTTTACTTCCATCTCTGGAAATAATCACACAATGAAAATGATGATAAAAATGAGCAAGCATTTTTTTTTAATTTTCTTTTTTTAAAAGGAAGGGACTTCTGTTTGTTTGTTTAACTTTAATGACAAGGTGAGTTTACCTTACTGTGTATCTAACGTGACTTCCCTACCAGCAACATGGAGATAAGATATATAGCATCATCAGTGGGAATATAGTATTTGTTTAGTTTTTAAACTGCTGCATAATACTGCTTTGGTGTTTTTGGAGGAGTGGGGGTTGGTGAATAATGCAGCAAACCCTACTTAAGTTGTATTGTAAGAATGACATGGAATCCTATGCACTGTCCTGATGCTGAAGAAATGCCAGCTGGTGAATTCACTGCTCTCGAAGGAGGCTTGGTTTTAAAGGGCAATATTGGACAGGCCAGTATATAATAGTGTGAGTGGAGAGGAGGAAGGAGTTGAAGACCTTTTATGACTTTTTTTTGTGGCTTGCTGAAGTAGGGAGGTCTGAAAATGCTTCACTTCTGTTTCCATTCACCTCTGGGTTAACGCTTTCTTCGGCACTCAAGCTGTCCCTACAGACACTGAAAGTCTCCTCCTAGGAGGCCTATTACATTTCTAGGGGACAAAGAGCTTATAAATGAATCATCTTCCTTTCTCCCGGCCATTTCCTTCTACCCTGTCAGCCTTCTCTTCTGTGCTTCTCCTTTGTCCTATACTAATCAGAGATGTAATTAACTAGCAAAGAAAAGAAGCAGGGGCATCTGTCTTGGGTTCCACACAGAGGGTGGAGAGGGACCTTTCCAATCCTGCCCCAGTTTTTGGTGAAAACACAGATTTGGGTTTGAATTTTGACTCTGGGTTTTACTAACCCTTCAGATCTTAGATGAGTTATTTAATTTCACTGACTGAACTGATTTACCAAATGAAATAACATAAGCACTCATAGTTCACACATTTGGTGGTGCTACGTGAGATATAAACAGTGCCTAATATTCTGTCCAGCACACAGGGGCATAAGGGAGTTTGTTGTTTTCTCTTTTTATCACCCACAATACTTTACACCTCCTCCATCCCGGCACTCCTACCTTCTTTCTCTTTTCATTTGTCCAGTGCCTCTTTATTCATTCCCATCTTATTTTCTCCACTCCTAAAAATTTACTCTTCGACCTTTTTCATGTCCTTCTCTCCTTTTGCCAATTTATTACATAATTTTTGTTCTTTTGGTTGGTTATTTCTTGCAAATTCTTTCAGTATCTTCCTCTCATTTTTGCCCCCTTTGAGAGTTACAACAAGAGTGGAGAAGGGAGGAAGTTGTTAAAATGGGGATCTTAAAGGAATGGAGAGAAAAATAACGTTTAAGAACTTTATGGATGAAATTCTGAAATTCCTTTGCCTAAAGGAATTGAAAATAGTATGTTGACCGATATAAAGCTATACAAATTATTTCATTCTATCTCTATGCCATAAGCGTAATCTAAAATATGGAAATCAGGTATGTAAAAACAATATGAAAAAGTGGCAACTCAGATTACTTGAGGATTTGATTCTAGCAGCCATACGATTCTGTTCTTAAAAGGTATAGAAAAGGCAAGAACAGTAAAGATGGTAGCAGTCTTTCGACAATGTTTTAATAAAATGCACTCACAATCATATAATAACAATCATGGGATTTTTGTTTCTAGCAACATGACAAGCTGAAGCAACACAAATAAATCTTTCTCTCCTAAATTGTGGGGATGCTGGATACAATATAACAAAAATTATAATACATAGTGAAGTTTGAAAGGAAAATGAAATTGCTTCAGAAATAAAGAAGAAATTTGTGGTCAGAGTGATAAGCACATATCTGACAAGACAGTCACTGTGGAAGATACTGGTTTAGGTAAGCAGCAAGAATATTTGCTTCTGCTTGCTACAGGGGAAGAAATAAATTCTCAGCAAATATTAAACCCCCAAAGATGAGCCTTATGCAAGTGTCCATTCATACGGAGTTATTTGAAAATCTCAAATAAAGAATATGATGTACAGGAAAAAAACAAAGTGAACTTGACAAAGCCAAATCCCGAACCTAGGTATAAGGACTCTGGCACAGCCTGGAGTCTCAACAATCTTACAGCTGAAGAAAAACCCACAATACTAAAATGACAAGCCACACAAGAAAACAGATTTCTGAAAGAGAGAATCAAGGGACACAATAGAAAGGCTAGTACCCTTATGACCTTAATGTAATAGAGTAATCCACAAGAATCTACAAAATACTATGTTTAGAATGATAAAATCGATTAGAGAAGGAATAGCTATGAAAATGAAACAGAATATAATTTTACAAAAGGAAAGGCAAACTTGAAAAATAACCAAATAAAACTTGAAGAAATTTAAAAATATGTTCATTGAAATGAAAATCCTCAATGGATGAGCTGCTCAGTGGCTAAAGAGCCATTGCATAAACTGGAAGACATGTCAAAGGAAGAAATTATCCCTAATTAGTACAGAAGGAAGGAGATCAAATGTGATTTTCTTACTGCTGAGAGACATGAAGGAAAGAATGAGATGGTCAAACATATGCCTAATAAGAATCACAGAAGGGAGCTCCTGGTGGCTCAGTCAGTTAAGTGTTCGACTCTTGGTTTTGGCTCAGGTCACAATCTCACGGTGTATGGGTTTGAGCCCCGACTAGGGCTTTGCATTGACAGCGTGGAGCCTGCCTGGGATTCTCTCTCTCCCTGTCTCTCTGACCCTCCCCCACTCATTTTCTCTGTCTGTCTCTCTTAAAATAAACAAATAAATAAATGCAAATAAATGAATTATAGGGGATGAAATAAATACAAACAAACCCATATCTAGATATAATATAATAGAAATAAATAATGCTAAATTTAAAAATACATATATATTAAAAGAAACTGGAAAGAAAACTTAGATTAACTAAAGTACAATTAGCTGAAGCAAACTTTGCATCAATAAAATAGAACCAGCAGAAAATGGAAGAAGATACTCAAAAATGCTGTGGAAAAAACAACTGTCACTTTAAAATTTTATATTCAAATCAATTATAATTAAAGGAGAAGAAGATGATAAAGAGATGGTTGAGTAGAAACTGATAGGGTTGACCATTTTCAGATTCCTTACTGAAAGAACCACTAAAGGATGTTCTTCAGTAAGAAGAACATTGAACCAGAAGAAAGGAGAGACACGAATCAAATAATTTAGTAAATATGTGGGTAAATCGAAATAAATACTGCAGTAAAAATATAATAACTTCGTTTAGGAGACAAAACAAAGAGAAGCGAAATAAGATATTGATGGTAGAGGAGTGTAGTGATTGGAAATTAAAACAAGTATTTCAAGTGTTCTTGTTAAAAAAAATGGAAGACTTGGGGCGCCTGGGTGGCGCAGTCGGTTAAGCGTCCGACTTCAGCCAGGTCATGATCTCGCGGTCTGTGAGTTCGAGCCCCGCGTCAGGCTCTGGGCTGATGGCTCAGAGCCTGGAGCCTGTTTCTGATTCTGTGTCTCCCTCTCTCTCTGCCCCTCCCCCGTTCATGCTCTGTCTCTCTCTGTCCCAAAACTAAATAAACGTTGAAAAAAAAAATTAAAAAAAAAAAAAAAAAAAATGGAAGACTAGAAATAGAAAATCTGGTTCCCATTTAATAACAAAAAAGGGGGAAATGCAAGCAATCTAAATAGGAATAGGGGAAAAATTAGAAAGTGAAACACGGTAAGTAGAAATCATAAATGCAATTTGAAATCATAGGAAGTCCAAATATTTCATTCATCTCAGCAAAGTTGTGTGAATTAGGTCTAACACATTGAAACCTCATTAGCCTACATCATGTTTCTATATCATGTTTCTATAACTAGTTGTAAGGAAGTCTTGGACATAATAGTTTGGGGAATTCTACTTGGAGAAGAACAGCTAAAATGAATAGTTAGAATTCAGTGACAGCACAATTACTGACTTCCCTTAGGATAAATTATGCAGCAACCAAAGTCAGACAAATAAAAAATGATGGTGTGGTACACAAGAAAGCTCATTGGACCAAACCAGGAAATGTGTGATTTTGTTCTAGATCTGCTACTAATTTTGTGATCTTAGAAAACTGATTGATCCCTTCTAGTTCTCTATTTCATCCCGGATACAATGAGGGGTTTAGAGTTTTTGTTAAGCTTTCCTTTGTCAAATAAAAAGACCATGATACTTTGAGGTAATAAGAAAAGCAAGGGCAAGAGGTATTCTAGGCCCTCCCTTTTCACACCCTCGTATATCCCTCCCACCTCTACAACTGGACTTCACTAATTTTAGTATGTCTGTTAATCAGAAGAAGGGTTGTTTCCAATGGGTTCTGTGGCAGACACCATTAATTGACTCTCCAATAGCCATCCCTTCCCTTCTTTACAAAAAAAGAATACGAATTTTGAGCAGATTGGCACTAGGCCTATTTCAATACTTTTCTGATACCCTTCGCTAAAAAAAACTAAATCAACTGAGTAAAATTTAAAGATCTTTTTGGCTTTATTCAACAATTCATGAATCAGGCAAAATCCCATTTAACAGATAGAAAGAAGTTCTAATGAGCTATACAAAATGGAATACTTCTATAGGCAGAAGGAAGCAGGATAAAAAAGTTATTAGCAAAGAGTAGATTATTTCAGACCAGGCCACCTTTCCATGGTGGATAGAAGGGGTCTATCGGGCAGATAACCTTACTGGTGCTGACCAGGTAATTCCAGATTGACTGGTTAAAGGTCACATCCCGGGGAGAGGCCGAAACTACAATTAGGTTAGATATTAAGTCTTGATTTGCTATATGGGGCTTAGCACAAGTGACTCTATTTTGGACCTGTTGTCTCTTTTTTAACAGGTGCTAGGAAAGGCCATGTGACACAGATCTACCCAATGAGACAGAGTTGGAAGGCCAATAAGGATGTCTGGGAAAGCTTTGGCTTTCTTGATGTGTAGTAACCATCTTGTAGCCATAAGGCAACATAGCTGAGGAAAGAAACGAGAGAACTGTATTGAAATATGTCCTGATATTATTGAACTATTGACCCCAGACCAGCAGCTACCTTCCTCCAGACATTTTGTTAAGGAAGATAACGAAACCTCCATTGTTTAAGCCAAGTTTTCAGGTTTCTGTAACGTCTAGCCGAACATATTCTTAAATGATAAAGAATGATTTATTAAGGTTTGATTGTGTGTGTGCAGAGCCATTAGTGATGAATCATAAAACTAGACAAATTAAAACATGAATTCAGAAAAGTAAAGTCGAATATTGAATCCCATCTGTACTTTGCATAATGAAAGATATTTTAAATGTGTTACTGAAAATTAAAACAAACAAATAAATATATTTACTTATATTTCTAGATACTGATTGTACAAACTTGTAACTAAACTTTCAATACATGAATACTCTTCAAGGTTACCTGATCAGTTTGAAGCAGATGTTATAAGTATGGTAAAACATCTGATGCTTAAACCTTTGAAATTCTGAGAGACACTTTAGTAAATGGGTAGGGCAAATAGAAAGTGTAGAATATGTGATTTTCTTTCATTTTATGCACTTGGACTTTTAGCACCGGCAGAATTCAGGCATTAAAAAACCCATGTCATTGAGATTCAATCTGATGTTGAACGGTCTGAATATTTTGTATCCTGTAAAATATAACAGATTTACATACCATTCATCATCAATAAACATACATTCCTAAGTTTTGATCCATTTAGTTGGAATGTCTTAAATATAGAGGTTCAACTAGTGTTCTCACCTAAGCTCATTGAGGATATTTCCCGACGTTTCTGATTTTTCATGGACTAATCAATACTGATTCCAAGATATATTTGAGATGCCTGCTTTAATAGTTTCTTTAAAACCTTTACCATGGATCAAAAAATGACTGTCACACATTCTGTATGCATGTTTGAAAACTTGGTTTGCTGGGCTAAAACAGAGATAGAGAAAAGGCAAATCTCATTCCAACATTTAGTGCCTAGAGAGGGAAAATTTTATTAATAGCAAAATGACATTGAGGTGCTGTTTTAAAAATGGGCTTCTTCTTATGTAGAGTTCCAACTGGGGCAGGGGTTGGGACAGGAGGCCAGGTGCTTTCCTGTTTATTTTTTAAAAAGTCAGAAACCTGTTCATTTTTAAGGGAAGGAATCAGAAAGCCATGTGATGCAAAGGAAGATAGCATGGACTGCAGCCTCAGACAGATTTGGTTGCAAATTCACTCACATTACTTTACTTAATATATAGTCACTGAGTCATTACCACATTCAAAGTACTTCGCTAGGGCCCAGAGATAAAATGATGAACAAAATAGCTGCATTTCTTGATCTCATGCAACTTACAGTCCAGTACAGAAAACTCATTTCAAGAAATGCTCGCACACAAACGCATACTATGAAAAAAATGATCGGGAGCTTGCAGCTATAAGTGGTCCTGATTCAGTCCGGGGCAAGACAGAAATGAGTCCCTAAAGAGAACGTTCAGGCTGCAATTTAAAAGATATAAAGAAAAAAAACCCTGAAGCAGGGTCAAGTTTCCACGCCAAGGGTACAGCATGCATGGCAGTCCTGAGGTGAAGGCGAGTTCAGTCCATTCAAGCAAGTAATGAGCGACTCTGTCTGGGTATCTTAGTCAAGAAGAGAGTCATCTCTTGCTTTCTGAGTAACCACTGGCAAGTTACTGGACCTCCTTAAATCTCAGGGTCCAACTCTGCAGGGTATTGTGATTATTAAATGGTATAAATGAAATTCTATGGTGATAATTCAATATTGTGAAATTAAATGTTAATTAAGTGATGACTTTCTGTACATAAAAGGGCCTGGCATCTAGTAGATGCTGAATAAAACTAAGTTCCCTTTCCTTTTCTCAAGCTGAAATTATACTAAGTCACTCTACTCGTTTTTATCTCATTGGAAGCGGTAACTTCAGATATAATGAAACTTTTCATATGATTGACTGTCTGATATTCCATGTGCCAATTCAAAGCCATCTCATGTTTATTTATTTAAGGTATTCTTAGTCTTGTCACTCATTTCTCAGATCAACTAGTTAGTTTCCATTCTTATAATCTCTGATTATATTCGATACAGTGCCTTTTCTTATCAGAGCTCACTATCTTTTTGAGCCCACTACCCTGGTCGATTAGGGTTCTCCAGGGAAACAGACCAAGGGGATATGAATATACGTAGAAAGAGAGAGGGATTTATTTTAAGGAATTGGCTCAGGAGATTGTGGGGCCTAGCGAGTTTGCAATCTACAGATCAGGCAGCAGGCTGGAGACCCAGGAAAAAGTTGATGCTGCATCTTGATAATGAAGGCAGTCTGGAGGCCGACTTCCTTCTTCGTGGAGGGACCTCAATCTTTTCTCTTAAGGCTTTCAACTGACTGGATGAGGGCTAGCTACATTATGGACAGTAATCTGCTCTTCTCAAAGTCTATGATTTAAACATTCATCACATCTACAAAATATCTTCACAGCAATATGTAGACTGCTGTTTCACACAAAAAACTGGGTACCCTAACCTAGCCAAGTTGACACAGAAAATTAACCATCACACCTGGTCATGCAGATTCAGTTCAATTCAGAGAAGTACTTTACCCAAAGGCTGCTGTCTCCCGTCAGGGCCTGGATCTCTGGGGTGCCTGAGGAGACAGGACTTCTCCCCAGGGGAATGATTGCATGCCAGCTGACCTCTAAGCCAGTCTCAGAGACACGTGAATTCAAGACATCAGGGAAGGCCACAGTGAGAGAGGTTCAGAGACTGAAATGCATCCTCACAGGAAGCAGGAACCAAAGGAAGGCTTGGTTGCCTAGAAGTCAGGGGGAGAAAGGAGTCTCGGGAGTGTACAAGTGTGAAGCAGCAGAAGAGATACCAACAGAGAGGGTCACAAGGACCCACGAGGATGGTAACACTCAACAATAGGAAGCTGCAGACACTGTTGTTGAGAAGACAAGATAACTGGATCTCCAGAGGCGCATTCTTCGCCAAGCGATACATCAGTTTCCACCTGAGTCCTGGATGTGCAGCTGTTGTTATGCCTGAACAATGCTCCAGTACCCCCAGTCCTATGACTGTAAAATTACTATTCTTCCATATTGTCATATATTGTCTTTGTCCGTTTGGAGGGCTATAACAACACCACAGACAGGGTAACTTAAAAACAGCAGATACTGATTTCTCACACTTCTGGAGACTGATGTCCAAGATCAAGGTGCCAGCATCGATTCTGGCGAAGGCCTGTTTTCTGATTCATAGAAAGCCATCCTCTCCTTGTGTTCTCACATGGTTGAAGGGGTGAGGGGGGGTATTAATCCCATTTGTGACGGCTCCACTCTCATGACTTAATCACCTCTTGAGGGCCCTGCCTCCTAATATTATCACATAGTGCATTAGGATTTCAACATCTGCATTTGGAGGGGGACACAAAACAAGCATTCAGATCATAGGGTTTTCTGGCTGCGGACCTTGGCTTGCCTCCCTACCCACCTTGGGCAATGATTTTGAAATTTGAGGCCCAGTTTTCACATCTGTAAAGTGGAAATAATAATAGTACAGCTGTAGTGAAAATTTAACGAGATAATCAATATACCAAAAGCTATTAATATTGTGGTTGGCCAAGAGTAAGTGTTTAATAAATGTCAACTGTTATCATAAATCCATCTCCTCCATCAGAACCATGTTGGGGGCACCTGGGGGCTCAGTCGGTTGAGCGTCCGACTTCAGCTCAGGTCATGATCTCGCCATGTGGGTTCAGGCCCCGCATCGGGCTCTTTGCTGACAGCTGGGAGTCCGGAGCCTGCTTTGGATTCTGTGTCTTCCTCTCTCTCTGTCCTTCCCTCACTCATACTCTCTCTCTCAAAAATAAATAAACAAACAAACAAAAAAAAGAACCATGTTGGAAAGTTAATCTCTTGGCCACTACAAATGCCTCTCTTTATGCATGTGTATATGACATTTTTAATTCTGTGTATGTTAGTATATTTCTATTATATTTCATTTGTGTTTGTCCTGTACCTTCTGTATTTTCCACTAAAAGTCAGGATCTTACAATATGTCTCATACTTCCCAGAATGCCTCACAATTCCTAGTGACGATTATTAAAATTAACAAACGTTTATTGAGAACATACTACATTCAGTGTCCCATACCAGGTGCTATTCACTACAGTGGACTAATATAGTTATCAATACGGAACATTTTCATAAAGTTTGCATACAAAGTCTCACCACCAAAGTGAGAGTATAACAGTATAAACCTGGAGGCCACACGACTGGGTGACTAGACAAACTCAAGATTCAATAAGTCATATTCAGTTTTCAACATTTATGAAACGCCTGCTTTATGCAAGCAGGACACTCCTGAGCTTCAAAGGTGTTATACATTGACTTGACATAAAGATGTATTCTTCTCTGTTTAGACATTTTTGTTTGAAGAGGTGATCTATGATTTCAATTTTGATCAGATGTTAGCAGCATTCCTGACACTAAACAGACACAGCAAGTTGCTAATCACAGCAAGGGTCACTTATTTTCTCTATTGAGTGAAAGAAACATGACAGCTCTCTGTTCATAATGCCAAATTCAAAAACCCATTTTCTTTTTAAAACCCGAGTATCACGTTCCCTCTAACCACACCTCTCCTTTAAACCTGGTATTCGCTTCTCTCGCCATAGTTTGCAAGGCCCTGCTTAGTAAACAAAACGTGCTATCTGCAGGAATTGAGGGTTAAAGGAAAACTGAGCCCCATAACCAGGTCCTATGAGCAGAGGGGTCGATTATGTCCTCAGATTTGCTACATGCATTCTCCATGGGCCCTCCTTCCCCACAGAACCCAAAGAGCAAAACAGAGTATCTTCCCGTGAATACGTTATCAGTACTAACTTGAGAGCCTTGCTGTTGACAATATTGATTGTATTTCACTCCCTTCCTGTGATCTAAAACCAGATCCAACACCCCTGGGCCCACACTGGGGATGTACAGCAGCTGAAGGGCCAACTGCCAATGGATCTGGAACAGAGTCTTTCCAGCCCCGGCACCTGACTTCCTGGCTGCCTCCCGTTCAGGTCTCATTGGTTGATGCGGCAGCTGTGGTTCTGACAATGAGCTTGGTGTTGGGTCAAGTTTTTGTCTGGCTGACTTACTCCCTTGTATGCCATTTTCCTTGACTCACCCTTGATTACAGGGAATGTTCTTTATTACCTTTTAAAATCATATGATATCCATAAGCAAAGCTTTGGATTAGAATTTTTGAAGGCATTACCCATGACTGATTTTTTTTTCAAAGTTGAAATGCAAGAAGTAGAGCCAGAGTCAGCCCAAACCCTGTGTTTAGCCCAGCAGTGTATCAAATATCATCTGTAACTTCAGAATCGAATGCACAGATTTGTTTTCCCTTCCTAGGAACCTGGATGCAATGTCTGCCTGTGTAAACAATTTATAAATGCAAAAGTAGTAAGCATTTTATGCATTAGAAAGGGTGTGAGAATCTTCCTTTCCCCAAAACTGTAAAAGACTAAATATTTGTGTTATACATAGCAAATGTGAAATAAAAAGAAGTATAACTCTATCGATATAACAGAGCTTTATACAATAGTTATAAGATAAGTCACTTGTAAAACTTGCTTACGCAAGGAAAACACTCTCAGTGTTGTTTTTTTAAATCACAGAACACCATCGCCCTGTGATAATTAATGTCCATGGTATGAAAATTCTATGTGATATAATTTATTTCTGCTTTGTTATAAAAAAGGTAAATTGACTGCCAGCACTAGAGATGTTGAAAATAATGCTGCATATGTTGAAAAAATAATTCATTGCTTTTATTGATTCTGCTAATTATACATTGATATCTTTAAAGAACTATCTTTATGGTTTATCATGTATATATATTTATATACATAAAATATCTAAATATTACAGAAATATACAAAGTAGAAACTAAGAGTCCTGCAGAAACTCTTACGCACCAGTCTGGTGAATATTCCTTCAAACTTTTCTCTTCATATTCTAATGTACATGGACATAATTTTTACCAAAATGAGAGCATACTATAATTCCTCTTTGTGATTTCATTTTTTAAAATTATATTTAATATTAAAAAATTTTTTTAATGTTTATTTATTTCTGAGACAGAGAGAGACAGGGCATGAGTGGGGGGGGGAGGGGCAGAGAGCAAGGGAGACACAGAATCCAAAGCAGGCTCCAGGCTCTGAGCTGTCAGCACACAGCCTGATGCAGGGCTCAAACTCACAAACTGCAAGATCATGACCTGAGCTGAAGTTGGTCACTCAACAGACTGAGCCACCCAGGCGTCCCATATTTAATATTTCTTAGAAATCTCTTCTCTTTCATGATGTCTAAAACTGTCTCATTCTTCAAAACAAAACAAAACAAAACAAAGCAAAACAAAACAGGGGCAGCTGGGTGTCTCAGTTGGTTAAGCGCCCGACTTAGGCTCAGGTCATGATCTCACAGTTCAAGAGTTTAAGCCCCACATCAGGCTCTGTGCTGACAGCTTGGAGCCTGGAGCTTGTGTCTCCCAAGCTATCTGCCCCTTCCCCACCCCTGCTTGCTCACTCTCTCTCTCTCTCTCTCTCTCAAAAATAAATAAACATTAAAAAAAAACTATCTCATTCTTTGAATATGTATAAGTATTATAGTAAGGGATTTATGGGCTCTGAACCAAATGTCTCGGTTGGATCTGAATTTTAGTTCTACCATTAGTAATTCTGTGATTTTGACATGTTACTTAATTTCTCTGGACTTCACTTCCTAAACCCATAAAATGTGATGGTAACAACATCTACCCAAAAATAGTTTCTGTGTGGAAAGAAGAGGTGCTGTTTAGCACTTGGTAGGCCAGCTTCTATGGCCATGCTGCTGCCATGGACGATGGATGTCTTGTTAGCAATGCAGTGTTGATAGGCATTTAGATTGCAGTTTTTATTCTCACACATGATGCAATAGTGACCATCCTTCTCACTACAGCTGTACCAATGTTGTAAGTATTCCTAAAGGTCAAATTTTTGGAAGTACAATTTCTTGATCATAGGTGATGCACATTTTTTTCAACTGATAGATACTCCAGAGTAACTATCTCCAAAACTATTTACGCTATAAATCAGAGAAAAAAATAGAGTCAATTTGGGATTAGAAGAAATACTTTGTTAAATCTTTTTCCTGTACATAAAAATGCACAGTATTTTTTTTTTTTACAAACAAGCTGGGGATTGCCATAACACAACATATAATAAGTTAACACTTATATTATCTATAAAAATCAGAAACCATTTTCTATAATTCCCACCATGCTCACATTTCTGTAAGACTTTGAGCCCTCTTTCCCCAGAGAAAGAATTCATAGCATCTTATCTATTTTAACTATGAACTGTTACTATGATAATAAGTGACTATGAACTGCAGAAAATGATATTCCATCAGGCAACTACTCATAAATACCTACCAATCAGATATGTAACAAATGTTTATGGAAATTAATAAGTTGAGATATGGAATTATGTCATCTTCTACAAGTATGGTAACGTTTCTGAAACCCAAATCAAACACATCCCTTGACAACCCTACCACATATTCAGAATTGAGATTGTTCCAAGCTGCTTTCTGTAGTTAATCAGATCTCAAAGAGGAGGAAATCACTGTGATACCAATCACCTTAATGTTTAGTAATAGATGTTATATGGTGGCATGAGAGAGTATTCCTTCAAACAGTAAGCACTGAATTTAACAGTGCCTGGAAATACTTATATATTTATTTCTAGCTCTTTGGCATAAAGCTAATTTGAGGCTTTGTCAGGGATAATAACATCTGATACAATGACAGCATAAGAGTAAGTAGATCTCTCTTTATCAAGATAAAGTCTATAAGGGAGAAGAAATTTTTTTCTCTACTTTTCTAGGTTTGTTGGCTGGTCTAAGAAATTTTTTAAGTTAATTTATTTAATTTGAGAGGGAGAGCAAGAGAGCAGGGGAGGAGCAGAGAGAGGGGGAGAGAGAGAATCCCAAGCAAGCTCCGCACTGTCAGTGCAGAGCCCAGCATGGGGCTTGATCTCATGAACCATGAGATCGTGACCTGAGCTGAAATCAAGAGTTGGACACTTAACTGACTGAGCCACCCCATGGCTGGTCTAATAATTATATTGACATAAGACAGATTAACAATAGAAAAATAAATTTAATTACACATGTACAGGAGCCCCATAAAAATATGAGACCCAAGGGCAAGTCAAACAGCTGAGGCTTATATGCCATCCTGAACTAAGGAATGAGATAGGGGCCTGGTCTTTAAAGGAAAGGAAGGCAATTCATTAGGCAACAAGAAAAGCAGATGTTTGGTTAAGTAGATGTTTGTTCTGCCATGCAGATAGGTCTTTCAGATAAAAGTTACACTAGCTTTCTGATAATCACTTTCTTTCTGGATCAAGCCCCCTATCTATATCATTTTGGGGAGTCAAGGAGAGGAAAAGGTTTTTCTTTAGTCTGCTGGATCTTGGTCACCTTCAGCTCAAAATAATCCACTTGCCAAAGCGGCATATTTTAGGGTCCCACAGTTTGCTCTCCTTCAAGCCAAAAAAAATTTTTAAATAATGAAGAGGTTTTGCATCACATGAATAGAAAGGTAAAGATAGTCACATAGAAGAAGTTCCCATGGGTAAATCTGTTCTTTTTACATACAACAGCAAATACTGTGTTCTTTACAAAGTTTTATTGTTTCCACACTCATTGGTTAAATGCCCTAGAATTTCTGCACAATGGAGTTTTGAAGTGAAACAAATAAAAACATTCGAATATTACAATGGAGAATTTTATTCTACCCTTTCTCAAAATAGGTTAATAGGTGGCACTGATACTTTGAAGGCAGTTGAATTTTCGAATTTTTTGAATGCATTCGAACTTTGAATGCAGTTGAATTTTCCTTTCTAAAAATGGGAATTGGGGGCCAAATAAAAAATGAATGCACATGTATATTTAAAGAAGAGTTACTCAAAAACAATGCTTACTTTATCTAGTTTCATATTTAACAGATTTTAAACACAATCAATTCTCTACCCGGTCTCTTAAACTATAATTTGTCTACAATAATAAAGCCTAATTCTTTGGAAATAATGCTCTGCTAGCATAATTGGCATTATAGAGTTTTAAAGTATATTATAGAAGATTCTGTCACTCGACACTAAATTGAAATTTTAAAGAAAATGATGGAAATAGCTGTAAGGGGGAAAAAGTAGCCTTTTAAATCTAATTTGTTATGCACTGCAGTAGGGTAATGGATGCAATGGAAGTTCTTTTATTGACTTCCCATGTCCAAAAGGTATTTAGGTAGCAAAAGATGTTAAGCAGACCCCCTGCAATCCCCTTTTAACTGAAGATAGCAGGAAATAAGGAATATAGGTCTGTGTCCTCTTGATTTTTTATTTCCTTAAGAGTACAACTTATGCAAAGGACACCTTAGGCTGCTTAGCAGATCACAAAGGGTGCACTGGACCCCCTTGCTGTCTGCTTAAATAGAGTGATCTAAAGGATGGCTGAAACCATACCGGGAGTTCAATCCTTCAGGTGGGTCTTTTCAAATTCCAATAGTGAGGAGTTACTGGAGAATTGGTAAGGATTTCACTAGGTCCCAGCAGGTTTGAGATCAAAAGCTTTGGTTAAATAGAAGCCTGTTGGGAAATCTTAAAACCTCTTTGTAATGTAACTTTAAAAAGTTAATACAAAGAACCCTTAGACTGAAGCTCGTAACAGCGCGAACAAAGAGTATATCAAAACTGATTCCATTAAGAGAAAGCGGACATACAAATTCACTTAATTTAAAGAGCAATCCGTTATATTACTTTGTGAGAGAATGGAACTTATACCATACCATCGAGCCCATTTAGAAGATGTGCTCATTTCTTGTTACATATGCCAGACTTCATTCTTTGTCATTCAGATATGCTTTTTAAACAACATATATATTCATTTTCTGAAAAGGGAGAGAGCAATGTGCATTTAAATTCACTCCTAAAGAAGATACTTTTAAAACAAATTAAAATTAAACTTGATGGGGACCCATCAGTCAGTTGGTTATCTCTTTTTCATGGTGTCAAACTGCTAATTGCCCATTCTCCTTAAAATAATAAACCTTCAATTGATATTGATTGGTAGATCATTAATGAGTGCATTAATTATAATATAATTTTTATAATTAATACCAATCCATTTCTTCACAACTCACACACTTTTATTAACTGAACTCATCCATTAATGGTGTAGTGGAAATATTTTGCTCAGTCAACAACGACCCCCCCTCCCCCGAATCTTTATTTGGTTTTAGAGTCTGAATTTTACAGTTAGTTTTGAATCTTTCAAAGCACTTTCATGTACCCAGTGTGTCTCATATTTTCACATTAGGCATGTGGGATGGGCGGGTTAGGGGTTGTTTCCCTTTTTGTTTTTAATAAATAGGGACACTGAAGCACACTGGTAGGACAAATAATGTGCTCTTGATTGCACAGCCGTTTTGAGATGGCTTGGACTAGAACCTTTAGCTCCCAATGTCAAGCGTAGAAATTTTTCAAGTGAGCAATGTCTCCCAGATCCCAGAAGGTAATTATAGCTTAAGTTAAAAGATAAACTGAAGTTTATTAACGTTAAGAGTTTATTTGAGCAACAATCGATTCAAATAGGGGCAGAATCCAATCTAGCAGATAGAAAGGAGCTCTGAGGAGCTGTACTAAATGAAAGACATTTATAGGCTGATGGGAGCAGGAGCCGGAAGTTATACTAAACAAAAAAAGGGAGCTGGTTATTCCTAGGTCACTTCCCTTTAGGGGATAGCAGGGGCCTATCTAGTGCTGATTGGGGGATACCTAGCTGATTGATTTAAGATTCCATTTATGGAAGTGCCGAAACTATAAGTCTCAGTTTTGGGACATGGGCTTAGCATAAACGACTCCATCTTGGGCCTGTTGTCTGGTTTTTAACACTCAAACCACACACGGTTGTATTTCTTCCAAAGAACTCTTTCCCAAGTGTGGCCATTATGGACAGCAAATATCCTGAAATTCTCATATTGATAGATGGAGAAACTGTGGTTTGTGTACCCATATTCAATTTTTTATCTGTATTTTCTCTTGTCTTCTTTACTCATATCTTCTTTTACTTCTCCCCTTCCACCTTTGTTCTTCTCTTCATGTGTCATTTGATTAATGATAGGAAAATGAAAAAAGGAGAATGGCAGATTATGTCTGTGAGACTTTCTGTGGGAAAGGTATAAACAGCTTTGGAAAAGAGTCAAGTATTCCTTGAATGAACCATCCCAATGAGTTTTTTTTTTACCAAGTACCAGCAGTCCCTTAAAAAAATATATGAACAAAGATCTCAATTGACTCTATTGAAAACAAATTTACATTTTTGACAATCCTATATTCTCAGAGTCACCACTGAAACTCTGAGCCAGCACCTTACCCTGCTGGACCAGTGGACCAGTGGACCAGTCATCAGACACTGGTCCACTGAAAGCTATTCAGCAAGCTCTTATTGATGTCTGTCCTGATGGAATGTTGACTCACCTAGGTCGTCTACCATGCAACTTTCTGTTTGTGATATATATAAAAACTTCAAATCAATAATGAAGGGTGCACATTATCCCCAAATATGTATATATGAGTATGCATTGTGTCAGTGTATTTATGTATATATTCTCCATGGATTACATATGTGCTTGTATCAATATAGTCAACCTCTGAGGTGTTATTAGAGTATATTCTGCTCCAACACTAACTCCATGCTCAGTGAGAACTGTGTGACCAGCTTATCCCAATTGGATATTTTGGATACCTTTATAGATATACTAAGACCTTAATATTCCTGAAGTTATTGCTTACACCTTTAGTGGGCTTTGAATTGTAAAATCCATTCCAATGCATATTCTAGTATTTGAACATAAGTCTTGAATTCCAAAAGTTCAAAAATCACCACACTAGCAATAAATAACTTGAATGTAAAGGTGTTCTTTGAAACCTTGGCATATTGTCAGCAAGACCTTAGACACTAAAAAGATTATTTTCTTTTCTTTTATTTAAAAAAAAATCAGGTAGGCTTCACACCCAGTATGGAGCCCAATGTGGGACTTGAACTCATGATCCTGAGATCAAGACCTGAGCTGAGACTGAGAGTCAGATACTGAACCGATTGAGCCACCCAGGAGCCCCGAAAGAGATTGTTTTGTCTTATTTTATTTTATTTATTTATTTATTTAATTAATTTGTTTTGTATTTTTTGAAAGATTCATTTATTTATTTTGAGAGAGAGCACGAGCTGGGGAGGGATAGAGAGGGGAAAAGAAAGAATCTCAATCAGCTTCTGTGTTGACAGCACAGAAACTGATGTGGGGCTTGAACTCATGTTTGAGATCATGACCTGAGCCCAAAACCAAGAGTTGGTCACTTAACCCACTGAGCCACCCCAGCTCACCCCTAAATAATCTCACCCCTAAAGAGATTATTTTAAAAGTGTGTTATAGGACATTTATAATTTTGTGGTAGATGGAATATCTGCAAAGCTGACACAAAAATTCATGAATTGTTCCATATTGTTTTTTCAGTGAACAGGACAAAGGACACATATTAGGTGCTTAATAAATGTTAACTGAGCTAATGAATAAAAAATAGATGAACAATCAGAGGCCAAAGGGAAACAGATGATTATGTGTTGAATTTTTTTCAGCGACCAAAGGACAAAAACCAAAAATTAATATCTAGAATTTTTCAAAGTGAAAAGACTTGTCTTTTCTAACGAATAATGTATGCTCACTGGAAAGTATTCAAATGTCTCACAATAATTCCTCTATGAAAGGAAATCAGTTTTACTGATTTAGTATATGTTGTTCATCCACACATATTTAAGGTTGACATTTTTAAAAACACAATTGAAACCAAAATACATATATATATATTATATATATATATTTCAATGACTAACTTTGAAAATTTAAAAATATATTGCTGATACCTCTCTACAGATACAAATGCCCTCTTTAACTGGTTAAGGCTGCTTATATTTTGCATATATGATAATGTATTTAGCTCTATTAACAGATATTATCTAAACTGCAGTAAATTTTTTATTCTTATAAACAATGTTTCAATAAATATCTTTTAACATTTTTCAATTTCAGATTTATTTTCTTGGCATAAATTCTGACTCATGAAATGGGCTTAAAATGTTGAAGTATTTTGGTAGAATTATTCTCTAAAATGGTTGTGCCAATTTATACTCCCAGCAACTATGTATAAACCATTTTCTCTATAAATTAGACTGGATAGAATTCATCTAAAAAATCTTTGTTAATCTAATAAGGAAAAAATCTCATTGTTTTCTTTCTTTTTTAAATTTTTATGCTTATTTTTATTTTTGAGAGGGAGAGAGAGAGAGAGAGAGAGAGAGACAGAGCATGAGTGGGGGAGGGGCAGAGAGAGAGGGACACAGAATCTGAAGTAGGCTCCTCCAGGCTCTGAGCTGTCAGTACAGGGCCTGATGTGGGGCTCAAACCCACGAACCGTGAGATCATGACCTGAGCCCAAGTCGGACACTCAACTGACTGAGCCACCCAGGCGCCCCTCATTGTTTTCTTTTTCCTTACTGTTATTTTAAATCTTAGGCTACATAGGGATCTTTAAAATAAATCAATTGTTTGATAAATCACAGATGGCCCACCCATGGAGTATGTTCAGTATCAAACTGACTTCCCTCTTCTATCCAACACCTTACTGGATTGTGTCTGTGCAGCAGATATGGATCAAGGAAATAAGATGATCTTAATACTGGGTTAAACACACTTAGGAAAGATCAAATCTATATATTAAATCTCAGAATAAAAAGCTTTTGATTATTGACCACTATAATTATTTTTCATCACTATTCCCCTCTAGTCACGTGGATAATTAAGGAAATAAAATAGTTCACAGAACATATGACCCTGTTTTAGGACACATTCTTCAAATCGTCTTGCTACCAGTAATAAGACAAGCTACCTGTAATTGTTTGGAAAGCTCCAGTGGGATTGTCCACTACAAACTCAATGAGCTGCTGACATGATGTGATGATGGGAGAAAGAATCTGTGAAACAAACAGACGTATCTCAGAATATGCCATCAGCAACAAGAATAAAAGCCATTTTATACTTCCATAGTACCAGTCTGTAGATGTGCCAAACCTTGTCATGGAAAAACAAATTGTACTTTTATAATACTACCCTAAAGAGTAACCACTACTCAATACCTCTTGCCCATGAAGAATGGCAGGATCTTTGTGAGAAGGTCCTAAAGATGTCACACGTTTCTTCATGCACTTGGTCGGCATTTGCATGTAGCCTGCCCCTGGGTATGAAACTGTCTGTTTTGAAGGCAAAAGTGTAAAGATCTCCAGTCCCACTGTTTTACTACTCACTACAAAAGGAATATAGTGAGCTACCTCGTATGTTCACTGTCAGAAAGTAGTTGTGTTAGTTGTCTATTGCGATACAACAAATAAACCCACAGTTTAGTGGTTTAAAACCCCACACATTGACTCTCGCGCAGTTTCTGTGTTTGGAATCTGGGTACAACCTCCAGGATCTTTTGTGTCAGGGTCTTGCAGTAGAGATGGTGTCTGGTATCACAGTCACACCAAGGTTCAGCTGAAGCAGGATCCACTTCCAAGCACACATTAGTAATTGGCTGGACTCAGTTCCTCACTGGCTGTTGCAATGAGAGTACCAGTTCCTGCTGGCCACTGGCCAGTGGCTACTCTCAGTTCTTTGCCACACGGGGCTCTTCAATACAGAAGCATGGTTCATCAAAACCAGCAAGGAAGTCATTATGCAAAAGTCATAGTCTTTACAACCTAATTGTAGAAGTGACAACTAATAACTTTAGTCATATTCTTTAATTAAAACCAAGTCACCAGGTTCAGCCCACACTCAAAGGGAGAGAGGATTAGACAATTTGGGGAATACTGGGAGGCAGGGATCATTGGAAGCCATCTTAGAAGGCTGCCACAACAAGTGATTTCTCAGCTGGTGGCAGTAGAGGATATTGGGGGAAAGTAGGAAGGAGAATGCCAGGAAACATGGTGGGAGAGAAATTCCTTGGAAAAAGGCTCATAAAACCCCAGTGATACACACATTGTCAGTAGACACAGTTGAATCTGGGAGGTGTTAGCTGCCTTGAGAAAGTGTGTTAAGTCCCAGGTCAAATTAATATGTACCCTTTCAAAGCAATAATCCTTCCAATTTCATATACATTGGGAAAAATCGAAATAGGTATTACGGGGTGGTGATGGCAAAATCTAAGACAAAGGCAATGATTGATAACAAAGAAACACAACCTCAAGAAAAAGGGAAAATATTCCATAGCTAATGCAAAAAAAAAATCATAATTCTTATTCCCTTAAAATGCTGTATCTAATAATTAACATCAATACAATGAAATTAATGACATTCAAAAGACTCTGAATCTGCATTTATTTATCATTTATTTATCCATTTATTTATAATTTGTCAAGCTGAAATTCTAAGTTTGTTTTGTAAAGAACATAGACCTAGTGGTAATTTAATGTTTGCCCTTACTGTGCACCCACCCCTCATTTTGATAGGACAGTTGGCTCAAGGGGCATCTGAGTGCCTCAGTTATTTAAGCATCTGACTCTTAATTTCAGCTCAGGTCATGATTTCATTGTGAATTCGAGCCCTGCATCGGGCTCTGCACTGACAGTGCGGAGCCTGCTTGGGATTCTCTGTCTCCTTCTCTTTCTGCCCCTCCCCTCTCATGCTGTCTCTCTCATGCTCTCTCTCTCTCATGCTCTCTTTCTCCCTGTCTTTCTCTCTCTCTATCTCAAGAATAAATAAATAAATAAATTTTAGAAAAAAAAGGGAATAGTTGGTTCAAGTTAGGGGTATATTTGGAGACCATTAAACAAAATATAAAAGTATAGCTTACTGATCCACAAGGGAATGGGGGGGATTCATTCTTATGATTTCATTGTTATTAGCATGGCTGTTCTAATAAGTTGAGCTAATAAGCTGAGTGTATGCACGTATGGGTTATATACATGTTTTTATGATAGCAAAAATGAACAGAGATACAACAGATAAATTGTCTTAACAGGTTATGCTTGATTTTCGTGTAAAAACTTCCTAATTAATGCCAGTGTTGCAATCATTTTTATGACATTCCCCAAAGATGGCACTTTAAGGGTTATGCCATATGCTGATTGACAGCAGCCATAATTCCATACAATGAGACTGTATCATATTGTTTGAAGTGAGGTGATATTCATCTCTTGAAACTGATCAAACATACGACTGCATCAAACAGTATTACAACATAATCACGCTGTATGTAGGGACTGCCAAGGTTGATCACCATGTTGTGCTCCTTTTCCTTGGACTTCTCTAATAGCAGTTGTGACTGCTTCCACATTATCCTTTAAGAACTGCAAAATCTAAGAAGAAAAAAAAAACCTGCATAAAATTGTGATTTCGCTATGCTGTGTGAGTGTACATCTGTAGACTGCTTTAGAATAACAAATTTGCTCCTGCTAAGATCTCCCTAAATATACAAATAAAAATATAGTAAGGCCAAGATAAGAAGTGGAGATTTGAAACACGGTGAAAATAATTCAAATACCCTTTCCTTTTTTTTTTTCTTTCTTTCTTTCTTTCTTTCTTTCTTTCTTTCTTTCTTTCTTTCTTCTTTCTTTCTTTTCTTCTTCTTCTTCTTCTTCTTCTTCTTCTTCTTCTTCTTAAGTAAACAGGAAACCTGGAAGAAATGTCTTTTTAAAAAATACTTTCCAGTGTCTGAAACTCCCAGTGGTATTTTTTTCTAATGTGTTGTTTTGTGAAGCCACGTAATTTTTCTACTGACCTTGGGGCTATTTTTATTTTGGCTTCAGATGAAATGATCAAGAATCTGTTCCTCTCCCACTCTCAGTTACTGCTGATCTTGGAAAGAAGTGTGAGAATGGGCATGAGTGAATGAGGGTGATTTGGTTATTCTCTTAGTGACATGACATCCTATAACCCAGTGGCTCGTAGAGTGATGTAAGTTAGGGACTGCCCTTTTATTATCCATCCATCCACCCACCTGTCCAATATACTAAAAAAGCCATTGTGGGGGGTGCCTGGGTGGCTCAGTCAGTTAAGTGTCTGACTTCGCTCAGGTCATGGTCTGTGAGTTTGAGCCCAACGTGGGGCTCTGTGCTGACAGCTCAGAGTCTGGAGGCCGTTTCAGATTCTGTGTCTCCCTCTCTCTCTGCTCCTCCCCCAATCACACTCTGTCTCATTCTGTCACTCAAAAGTAAAATAAAAAAAAAACATTAAAAAATTTTTAAGAAGAACCATCAAGATACTTTTGGGACTATGATCAGAATAGTTTACAAAGACACAGGGTGCTTGGTTGAGAGTCCTCTCTTCATGCTGACATTCACTGACAGATAGGTTAACTATTCTGATTCTCCAGTGTGAATCCACGGGAGTCTGCAGGATATCACTATCCTCTCTGGACTTTATCCCTTTGTGTAACTCTACCCTAACCCTGACTTCTTAGGCTTAAACATCCTGCCTTCTAGGCCTAAAGAAACTTCATGGTTCTTTGAGAGACTCATTGGGATGTGAGGAACACAGAGGCTCTCTCTGATTGGTTCCTTGCACACCCACACAGCCATCTGTCTTGTACTGTTCCTGCGTTATGGTGGGCACCAAGGAATCTGTGAGGTTGGAGGCCTCTTTCGGTTCTCCCGAGATAGAAGATCAGATCGCTCTCTGCTCCCAGATTCCTTCATTTAACCTTGGACATTTCTCTCAGATTAGGTGTGGGAGCGTCAGGCCAAAGTCCCTTCACAGAGACATCACCAATATTTAAGCTCTGTGTTTTCCTTCTGACCATTTTCTCTTTTTCTTCCCTTCAGCCTGTCTATGGGGTCTTCATTTAAAATGAGGTGGAAAACACTGGATTTTCTTCTGTTTTACCCAAATCTTTGCCTTGTGATATTAATGCCATGCTTTGAGATCGTAGGGCCTTCATGCTTGATACACAAATGCCCAGGGTTTCAAAATTAAAATTTAGGAACTGACTTTTCCTTTATCTTTCTGCAAGAGCATCCATTTCCTGAGCAATAGGGAAGTTCTAGCTGCTACCCAAACGTGGACAAGGGCTATGCACCCTCTCTCCTACTTCTTTGCTTTCAAATGAATTCATTTTGTTATTTGGCCTTTTTCTTTCCTTTTCTCTCCATTTTCTTAGAGTTCAATTACCCGGGTTTTGTTTTTTTTTTTCCTAGTGTATTGAATGGAATAATTAACTTGCTATTTTTCATCTTTCTTCTTTTTAATTATAAATCGTGAAGACTGTGTAGTTACCTCTAAGCACTACTTAAACTACATCACAGATTTTGTTTGTTTGCTATTGGTTGCTTTCCTTAAATTTTGGTGTCTTTTTTTTAAGTTTCTATTTTATTTAATTCCAGTTAGTTAACATACAGTGTTGTATTAGTGGCAGCTGTACAATATAGTGACTCAACAATTCCACACATCAACCAAAAATCTGCTAAGAAATCTAGACACAGAGTACAAATAATTCATTTTTTAATGTTTATTTTGACACAGAGAGAGAGAGAGAGAGCACACAATGATTAAGGGAGGGGCAGAGAGAGAGAGAGAATCCCAAGCAGGTTCCATGCTCAGCACAAAGCCTGATTCACGATCTCAGGACTGTGAGATCATGCCTGAGTCTAAATCAAGAGTCAGATACTCAACCGACTGGGCCACCCAGGTGCCCCCAAAAGAATCATTTTTTTTCTGAATACTTTTAAATTGCTGACCCGATGTTCTGTAAGCCCCACTTTAATATGTTTTTACAAAGGAGAACAACTTCCTATTTATTTATTTATTTTTTCAATATATGAAATTTATTGTCAAATTGGTTTCCATACAACACCCAGTGCTCATCCCAAAAGGTGCCCTCCTCAATACCCATCACCCACCCTCCCCTCCCTCCCACCCCCCATCAACCCTCAGTTTGTTCTCAGTTTTTAACAGTCTCTTATGCTTTGGCTCTCTACCACTCTAACCTCTTTTTTTTTTTTTTTCTTCCCCTCCCCCATGGGTTTCTGTTAAGTTTCTCAAGATCCACATAAGAGTGAAACCATATGGTATCTGTCTTTCTCTGTATGGCTTATTTCACTTAGCATAACACTCTCCGGTTCCATCCACGTTGCTACAAAAGGCCATATTTCATTCTTTCTCATTGCCATGTAGTATTCCGTTGTGTATATAAACCACAATTTCTTTATCCATTCATCAGTTGATGGACATTTAAGCTCTTTCCACAATTTGGCTATTGTTGAGAGTGCTGCTATAAACATTGGGGTACAAGTGCCCCTATGCATCAGTACTCCTGTATCCCTTGGGTAAATTCCTAGCAGTGCTATTGCTGGGTCATAGGGTAGGTCTATTTTTAATTTTCTGAGGAACCTCCACACTGCTTTCCAGAGTGGCTGCACCAATTTGCATTCCCACCAACAGTGCAAGAGGGTTCCCGCTTCTCCACATCCTCTCCAGCATCTATAGTCTCCTGATTTGTTCATTTTGGCCACTCTGACTGGCGTGAGGTGATATCTGAGTGTGGTTTTGATTTGTATTTCCCTGATAAGGAGCGACGTTGAACATCTTTGCATGTGCCTGTTGGCCATACGGATGTCTTCTTTAGAGAAGTGTCTATTCATGTTTTCTGCCCATTTCTTCACTGGGTTATTTGTTTTTCGGGTGTGGAGTTTGGTGAGCTCTTTATAGATTTTGGATACTAGCCCTTGGGCTGATATGTCATTTGCAAATATCTTTTCCCATTCCGTTGGTTGCCTTTTAGTTTTGTTGGTTGTTTCCTTTGCTGTGCAGAAGCTTTTTATCTTCATAAGGTCCCAGTAATTCATTTTTGCTTTTAATTCCCTTGCCTTTGGGGATGTGTCGAGTAAGAGATTGCTATGGCTGAGGTCAGAGAGGTCTTTTCCTGCTTTCTCCTCTAGGGTTTTGATGGTTTCCTGTCTCACATTCAGGTCCTTTATCCATTTTGAATTTATTTTTGTGAATGGTGTGAGAAAGTGGTCTAGTTTCAACCTTCTGCATGTTGCTGTCCAGTTCTCCCAGCACCATTTGTTAAAGAGACTGTCTTTTTTCCATTGGATGTTCTTTCCTGCTTTGTCAGAGATTAGTTGGCCATACATTTGTGGGTCTAGTTCTGGGGTTTCTATTCTATTCCATTGGTCTATGTGTCTGTTTTTGGGCCACAACTTCCTATTTAATTGCAACACAACCAATAAAAGTGGAATATGAACTTTGATACACTCCTGCCCTTTAGTCAACAGATCACATTTCAGAGTCATCAGTTGATATAACAATATATATATATTTTTTTTTTACCAAAGGATCCAGTTTAGAATCACACACTGCATTTAGTTGTCATGTCTCTTTAGTCCCCTCCAGTCTAGAATATTTCTCAGTCTGCCCTTGATTTTTATGACTTTCGTGCTGTCGAAGATGAGTATAGGTATTTTGTAGAATTTCCCTTGATTTAAGTTTGTCTGATGTTTCCTGATGATTAGATTCAGGTTATAGTATCATAGAAGAGATGCTGAGTTCCTCTCAATGCATCATACCAATTCACGCATGATTTCAGTAACTGATATCTTCTTTGACCACTTGATAAAAGTGATGTTTTCTAGGCTTTTCCATCATAAGTTACTTTTTGCTCCTTTTGTGGGGCAGTACCTTGAAATCATATAGATATCATATTCTACATAAAACTTAAATTTATTTGTTAATGTCAGTATGGTTTCATGGTTTCCTATTTTACTTAAGACTGTAAATTCTATAAGTTGTTATATTACTCTCAGTATTAACTTTGATACCTGAATTGTGGCCAATGTGGTCAGTAGGAGCCCCTTAAAGCTGGTTTCTAGGGTCTTCTCTTCTAAGTTTCCTCTCTGTAGCCCCAGAATCAGCCATTTCTCTAGGAAATCCTATTTTCTTTTACTGGACAATGGTATTTAGAAGCCAAGATCTGTGTGCTCTCTGTGTTCATTGTTATCAGAATGTTGCTGCTTCCAGGCCCTATCAAAAGACAGAACCAGGAAGTAAACGTATGCCTATACCATATATTTACATGTAAATTTATTTCTATGTCTATCTATCTATACGTATTGAAAACCATGAGTTCAAGCTGACATTTACAATTTCACTGTAGTTTTTTCCCTCTCCATGTAGGTAACTACCTTCTCTATTAGTGAGAAGCCTAGTTTCCATACTTCTTCAGATATTTACTTATGTGATCAACCTCACTTTATGCAACCAATCTCCCATTCCCATGATAACGCGTTTCTCCACATAGATGCCTTCCTTTTCCTGCTTGGGCTCTGATTCAGCTGCACGGAAACTTTCTCATGCTGATTCCTCATGCTAAAGTACCTGCTATCCCCAAGTGGATGTTCTCCTCATCTTTCTTGGGCTCTGATATCCTCCTCTGAGCCACTGCTGTTCCACCTACCTAATCTGTTTCCCCTAATAGCATTAAGATTGAATTATTCAGGGAGGGGAAGGAGTATCACTCAAGTCTTGCCATTTAATGTTTTTATTATCCTTCAATTGTTCAAGTCATAAGTTAGTTTATGGATATTTTGCATTTTTCCAATGTATTGGGTCTTTTGTTATGGAGTTTTAATTCAATGACATTGTATTCAACTCTATTTTCTAATTTCTAAATTAATCCAATTTAGATCAGTTCTTGTATTTGTCAAGACTTCTTTGAGATTCAATTAGTGATCAATTTGGTGAATGCTCCAAGTTTGCCTCAAAAGATTTCATGTTCTCAAACTCTTGGGTTCAAGGTTCACTATATATCAATCATAGCAGGCTTATAATTTGTGTTGTCCAAATTTTCTCTATCCATACTAAGATTTTTATCTGCTTGATTTACCAATTACAGAGGTAAAACCATTAAAAATATTTCCACTGTGATTGTATATTTGTCCTTTGTCTTTTTTCCCCCAAAAATTTGATCAATTTTTACTTCATATATTTTGAATGTATGCTATTTGATGAATACAAGTTCAGAAGTGGCATATCATCCAGGTGACATTCTTTTTATCATCATGAGCTAACCAAAATTAATTATTCCTGACAATGTTTCAATAATGGTTTTTGCCTTAATGTCTATTTTTCTGATATTAATATAGCAATACCAGTTTTTTTTTAGTTGTTATAAAAATAATGTTTTCTATATTTGGATTTAGTTCCACCATCATATTTTGTGCTTTTTTTTTTAAACATGATTCTGTTTTTCTTCTTTCTTGCTATTTTTTGGGTCAATCGAGTTTGTTTTCTTTAAATTTTTTTTTCTTGTTTGGAAGTAATATATTTTATTTCAGTTCTTTTACTGTAACTTTGTAAGGGCTAAGGTTAATGAATATGCTTACTTTTCTTTTAACTAATACAAAAATTTAATGACCCTTAAAGTATGATTATTCTTCACGTGTCATATATTATTGTTTTTCAGACTTTTATCCACTCTGCTTTTCAAAAAATATTTATTTCTGAATTTCTTATGACACATTCATCCAGATCAAAAGAAATGAAGAGTTATAGAATCACAACCTCTGCCCATTGTCTAATTTAAGAAATAAAACTTTATTCATATAGTTGAATTAACCAGTGTAGCCCTCCTCCCTTCAGAAAGGACTACTATGAGGTCAAGAGATATTTCATCTTGCTTTTATGTCCCAAATGGTTATTTTTATTATTTTATACAGAAAATGCTCATTTAGACTTATTTACCATTTTATTTTGTCACTATTGCTTCTTTTATCTCATTCTTGTCTGGGTTCAGTTTCTTTCTATGAAGAACATTCTGACTTGGCTCTTTCAATAAAGTTCTATAAGTGTTCAGCATTCTCATTATTTATCTGGAAAGAAGTATTTGCTTTTGACCTCATTCTCAAGTGATATAGGTATAGAGTATGAAATAGATATGAAAATAGAATTGTTAATTGACAGCTATTTTCTCTCAACAATTTACAGATATTATTTTATTTGCCTATTATGCTGCAATTGAGAAAAATCTGTTGTCAATATCATTAGCATTCCTTTGTAGATAATCTGCCTTAATAGGTGGATGTTTGTCCTATTGCTTCTACTAAATCCTTGTGAAATTTCTATTATAAGGACTTTTTCATTCAAACCTCTCTTTGTATGTGTATTTGTGTGTGTATGTGTGTGTAAATTATATATACATACATATGTATAATCTCAGATTTATGTTCTTTATAACCTCAGATTTACTCCTAAATTCATGAATTCTGCCTAAACTGTGTGCAATATGCCCTTAAAACCACTGATTGCATTAACTTTGAGGGCAATATTTTACATTTTTAGAATTTCTAATTGGTTCTTTTTCAAATCTGTTATCTTGTTTTTAATGCTTTATTTTTCTTTTTCTAATGCTTCAGACATTTTAAATCTATATATGTTATAGTCTGTCTGATATTTCTATTATTATCTGATAGTTCAAAAATTCCTTGGAGTATAATTCTGTTGTTTTTTCTCTTTCATAAATCTCTCAAGATGGACCTTGTATGTTTTGGAATTTTGAATGATGAGCTCAATGTTGATAGGCTTCATCTGGAGACATCATGATGACCTGGGATAAGGTTGTATCACACCAGATTTGCTGTCAGTTTGCTTCTGCTGGGAACACATTGATATCTCAACAGGATATCTTTGGGGCCATGCAGTTTGAACACCAAGCTCATATGATTGGTGTTCAATCATATCAGTCACATGACTGACATGTCTGTGTTTACAAATTCCCCGGGGAGGCTTATTTTCCACCTTACACCCAAGACTAGAAGGTTTCTGTCATTGTTTTCTCTTTGTGCTAGTTTACAGATTATTTCCAGTCTACAATTTTACTGAAAGGGTAGCCCTTAAATGATCCTGGATTTATGTAAGTTTCAGTTTCAACTGCCCCCCACCCCCATCTCCCCTCAGAATTTTTAAAGCCTTGTTTTCTATGTATCTCTGAACATGAAAATGAAAGCTTCTAAGTTTCTGAGACATAACCATCACCCTAGCCTACCCCAGCTCTTATAACCTGCCTCGTTGGTTTATGTCATTACCACCTGGGCTCTCTGTTCTCTCTTCCTTTGGGTCCCTGGTGATGTTTCTTACTTTCTCATGAACTCAACAATGGATTGAAGAGCATTTATTTTATTGTCTCTAGAATTTTAGTATTTGTAGTGGGCGAAGTTTCAGGGTATCTAGGCCATAATAATACTGTAGCTGGAAGTCCCTCTTAACTTCCCGTAGGCCTTTCAATTTGCTGCAAACCATTCTGGTGGGCTTCCTCACAAATCTGGATCTCTGCAAGGGTTTCCCATCTCAATTTCACAAACCAGAAAGTCATTCTGACTCCTCCTTCTTCTTCATGGTCCAACCAACTACCAAGCCCCATTGATTTCTCTACAGAATGTATCCTAAACCAATCCACTTGTCTGTCTCCCCCTGCTTTAGTGTAAGTCACCACCATCTTCCCCTGGACTACCATAACAACCTCCTAATTCTCCTCCCCTCTAATCCATTATTTACACTGTAGCCAGAAAAAACTTTCTAAAAACTAAATCCGATAAATGTACTTTCCTGCTTAAATCCATCAACAGCTTTCTATTATGCTTTAGATAAAAAGTTTTTTAATTCTTTAATATGATCTATTTCACATGGCTTATTCACTTCCATCATTAATTAATCTAACAAATATATACTGAGCAGCCACTACTTCTGGGCATGGTACTTAGAAATGGGCTTGCAGTGTGTATTAATTTCCTACAATAACTGAATGTTTGTGTCCCCCCCTCCTGCCCCAAATTCATAGTTGAAATTCAAATCCTGATTTGATGGTATTAGGAGGTGAGGTCTTTGGGAAGTGATTAAGTCATGAGGGTGGCCTTCATGAATGTTGGGTTTAATGCCCTTATAAAAGAGTTCCCGACCATCTCTTCTGTCCCATCCATTATGTAAGAACACAGCAAGAAAATGAGAGTCTATGAAAAGAAAATAGGCTCTTAACAGATACTGACTGTCACCAGACACTTAATCTGAAACTTCCCAGCCTCCAGATCTATGAAGAATACATTTCTGCTTAAAAAAAATTTTTTTTTAAAGTTTATTTATTTTTGAGAGACAGAGAGATAATATGAGTCAGGAAGGGGCAACGAGAGAGGGAGACACAGAATCTGAAGCAGGCTCCTGGCTCTGAGCTGTCAGCACAGAGCCCGACGCAGACCTTGAACTCACAGATTGTGAGATTCGACCTGAGCCATAGTCGGATGCTCAACCGACTGAGCTACCAAGGCACCCCTAAATTTCTGGGTTTTTTTTAGCCACTCAGTGTATGGTATCTTTGTTGTAGTGATTGAATGGACAAACTACCATAACAAAGTGCCAGACTAGGTGGTTTAATTAACAGAAACTTATTTTCTCACAATTCTTGAGTCTCTGGAAGTTAGAAGTCCAAGAGCAAGGTATTGATAGGGTTGATTTCTTCTGGGGCCCCTCTTGTTGGCTTATAGATGGTAGTCTTCTCCCAGGTCTTCAGATGATTTTCCTTTTGAGTGTGTCTATGTCTTAATCTTCTCTTCTTATACAGATACCAACCAGTCAGACTTGTATAGGGCTTACCCTAATAACCTCATTTTCATTTAAACACCCTATCTCCAAATACAGTCACATTCTAACGTACCGAGTGGTCAGACTTGACTATATGAAGTTTAGCAGAGACGCACAATTCAACCCTTAATACTGTAGTAAACCTCATCAACCTTTGTTCTTGCAGTTTCCTGTTTCCTCTGCTTTCCAGATACTTCTCTGTAAGAAGTGGGCTTCTCTTTCTTTCCTTAGGGGCTTTGCAAAGATTGTTCCCTTCACTTGCAATGCTTTTCTCCCTGCCCCCCTTCCCCCTTTGCTTATCCAAAGGCTAGATCTCAGCTTCAGTGTCCCTTCCTCAGAGAAACATTTCCTGACTCAGATTAGATTAGGCCTCTGTGTTTTGTGTTTTTGCATCCTTTTTGTACAACTTCCTATAATTCTAATTAAATGATTAACTGTATAATTAGTGAATTTCCTTGATCCTACAATTCTATGAGTTGTTAGATGCACCATCAATTTCAAAACACTTGTAGGGAGAGGAAAGAAATACTACTCTATTAGTCAGCTATTGCTATAATAATGCTGCATAAAAAAACCACTCCAAAATTCAGTGACTTAAAACAGTAAGCATTTACTTTTCTCTCATGAGTCTGTGAGTTGCTGTAATTCACCTGCGTAAGACTCAGTTTCAGGTTCCCAGCTCTGGGCTCCAGGCTGAAGGCTGGGTTCAGGTCTACTTCATGTATCTCCATATTCTCCTTGGAATACTGGTCACCCAGCCCATGGTACTCTCCCAGTGAATGACAGAAGTTCAGGCGGAGGGCATATGCAGTGTCTATTACAGCCTCAGCTTGGGATAGGTATACTCTCACTTCCATGGAATTTTGTTGTTCAAAGCCAGTGCCAGCCAAGCCTAAATTCAACATGCTGGGGAAAGTACCCTGCCTCCACTAGTAGGATCCCTGCGAAGGTACATGGAAAAGCGTAATGTATATAATGTACAGTTCTATGATAAGAAAGAGTTGGGAACAATAATCCGATCTACCATAACCATAGTAAACAGTATGCACATACATTTTTTACTAAGTTTATTTATTTTATTTTGAGAGAGAGCGAGCAAGTGGAGGAGGGACAGAGGGAGAGAGAGAATCCCAAGCAGCTCCACGCTGTCAGCACAGAGTCCGATGTGAGCTCCAACTCACGAACCAGTGAGATCATGACCTGAGCCGAAACCAAGAGTCGGATGCTTAACTGGCTGAGCCACCCAGGCACCCCTGCACATACATTTTTATTTTGTTTACTTACAATAGATTATCTAAATAGTTTGTCTAAACAAAGATATACCGCTTTCTTCTGTAGTCGGAGCAAATCTTCACAGAGTCTAAAGTATCTTCTGAGTCACTTTTGGTCACCAGCAGTTAGGCACAACATTCTAGTGACCAGTCCTTTAGATAGCCCAGATGTGGGGTCTTGACTTCTTTAACAGTTGTGCAAGTTTTAGGCATACAAAAGAATACTACAGTTGCATTTGCACCTTCAATTTAGTTAAACTCAGACATCCCCGCCCCCCGCCGTCAAACTAATTTTCTTATCATTGGAAATTAAAAACTTTTTTTTTTAATTTTTTTTTTCAACGTTTATTTATTTTTGGGACAGAGAGAGACAGAGCATGAACGGGGGAGGGGCAGAGAGAGAGGGAGTCACAGAATCGGAAACAGGCTCCAGGCTCTGAGCCATCAGCCCAGAGCCCGATGCGGGGCTCGAACTCACGGACCGCGAGATCGTGACCTGGCTGAAGTCGGACGCTTAACCGACTGCGCCACCCAGGCGCCCAAAAACTTTTTAAAAATAAAAATCAACAAGTAGTTTTTGACAGATACTTGACACCTGAATGATAATCCTTCGAATGCATGAAACTCTCAAGCCTGGAAATTCTACCATCCGTTTCCAATGGCAATTGTACTGTCTAGTATGTGACAGGTAATTCTTTTGAGTAGGTTTTAATAAGAAAACACACGTTTATCTCCTGGTGGATATCTGTCCACCTTAGGGGGCTGCAAAGGACTTGAGTATTTCTACATGACATTTCAGTGAAAATGGGTCATTTCTGTGGTGATGAATGTTAGCTTCACTTATACTGTCATGTGGCTCAATTTCCAGGTTTTTCCGCATATGCGATAACTTTCATTTCAAAGCTATGGGAGTGTAATCCTTTCACAGAAATTTGACAAGACAATTAGAAATGTAAATTTAAGTTAAAATTCAAACTTGTGTAGTGATAGTGGTGTAAATAACTCAAGTAAGAAAGTATTTGTTTAACAAGAGATACAATGTCAACTGTATCACAACTTATTCCTCTGCTTAATAGCTGGAAAGTTTCTTTTAACATGGATTGAAGGATCTAACCAATGTAATGCTGGGGTGGTCATCTGAAATTACATCTTGCTCCCCTAAGTCCCCTACCACAAGTGTGGGGAAAGTAAGGCAGGTGGGGTGAATAAGTGTTCTTTTTTACCAGGGTATGATAGGTTCTTTCTTCTGAGGCTGTAAGGAGCATGTGAAACATAAAACACTGAGGTAGCCTTCTAGAGAAAACAACAACAACAACAACAACAACAACAATCCAGATGAGGACCTAGAGAAAGAGAGAGAGAGAGAGAGAGAGAAGCTGAGCCAGATTCCTGAGGACAGTGCTTGCATATGGAAATCTCTTCTAGGGCCCAGGATTATCTTCGAGGATTTTTTGACACATAAGCCAAACTTTATGCCTCATTAGTGCGAGTTGATTTCCATCACTTGCAGTCTAATAGAGAAATACAGATAGAGTCCCGGGCACTACAAAATAATACCCCACGTGAACAGCATCATGGTTAGAAACAACACACAACGCAGCAATCAAAAATAATTTCTTAAAAAAATAATTTCTGAATTCCTCAAGTTCTTCATTTGTTTTTTTGAAGAAGATGGGGGGAACAGGGATCCTTAAAAATCCCCCTTCGCCTCCCCCGTCTAGAGGTTCACATGTGGCAGTGGCTTCTGCTCCCTTACATCTGTCTTTGAATTCCAGTCTCTTGTCAAGATAACCTCCTCCCCCAGATTTAACCTTTGGAACTTTTGTTCTCTTTTCCTTTCCTCCCTAGTCTCACGCCTACAGCCCCAAAGAACTTGTCTGTCAAAGAAGTGCTCTCAAGGCAGGACACATCTCAGAACACAAGAAACTGTAACAAGATGAAGAAAGTCTGAGAACGTCCAGTGCTCCTCATTTTCGTCCCATTGCTCCCTTTCTAAAAATGGTATAAAATGAAAAAAAAATACACCTTATGTTTGAGGTTACACAGATATTTTTCAGCATTTTTTTTCTTGCTCACCTTCCATGTACATATTAAGTACCTAATAACACTTTTTTGAATCAACAAAGAGGAACTTGCTGGCCACACAAATTACTGAGTGAACCAAGAAAGGAATGTATGAATAAATGGAAAAATAAGACATGACAATAATTTGGGGAAATTATCACTGAGAAATTTAAGGGCATGGCCAATAAATGCTTGATTAAAAAATACATTTCTTAAATCCAAGTCTTTCTTTCACATACATTAAAAAACAAAGAATGGAAAAAAAAAAAGGACTTTGAAAATAAAAGCAAGTCCTCTACAAGCCAGAATAGAGTATCACATTTGTCTGCGGTTCTTGATCAAAAGTTATCAAAAATATTTAAAGATACTTAAATTATGAGTTGGAATTATTTGAGACTAGGGTTCGGTCCTAACTGATAGAAGTCATTCCTGTACCCACTCCAGTTTATGCATTAATGATGCAATCAGGTGGATGGGGAATTCTCTGAATGGGCTTCTGGAAAAAGCTTTCCTTGACTGCAGAGACTCTAGCAAGAAAAAGTCCCTTCTCCCGCATTTGGAAAGAAGGTGTGGTAAAAATGTGATGGCTGGATTGCTGAAGGCCTCTCGTGAACATAAGGGGGATGGCCAAAAAGAAGGTGATATATCATGATGGAAGAGTGGAAAGACGTAGGTACGCTACATCTGTATCTCTAGCTGTCGGGAATGATCATTTTTCCTTACTGAGCAACTCAGTTGAGCCAGATCTTTCTGCTCTTTGCCCCTGACAGAATCCTAATAGAGAACCATATAAAGGAGAAGCTGGACCTCTGAGTGTGGGACTGAGAAGAACCTCACAGGCTGGAGGTTAAGCAGCAGACCCCAACAGCTATCTTTTGGTAGAAATAGTCTGGTGGAGCTGTCCGGGTTGGGACTGGAACATGGGACTAGAATTCCAATGTTTTCTTTGGTTCCTCTATTCAAGGCAGAAATTCAATCCTCAGGCCTGACTGCATTTAGCAAGAAAGAATTAATTCCTTAATTAGAACTACAGATTCTAACAGAAGTTTAGGTAGATGTTGAATAGCTAAAAATATCAAGTGTCTACCACATAAAAATTAGCTGGTTTTCCCAAGACTTCCTGTATTATGGGTTTCCTCGTTTCTCGGTATTCATTCTCAGAGGGCCTCCATTTCTCCTGATCATCTCTTGTCCTTATTTCCTGTTTCCACAAAATTCCATGCCTTCATTTTAAATCATACCTTCTGCAAAGTCACCCTTGGCCGCCTTCCCTATGCCTTCATTCCCCAAATGTGGAACTAAATCAAGCCAGTTTTGTGTCTCAGACGTTCAGTGGAGATTTGGGGTTACAAATGGAGACTACATTGGAATGAATATAAGCTTAGAACGGAGTGTAATATACTCCTTTAATAAGAAAATAATAATCAACTGTATCCCACCCTGGGGAATTTGTTGCTGGCTATGTTATCTTTAAGACATAACTTATGTCCCTCCATTCTTTGACCATTTTCTTTTTCTCTCTGGTGTGTGTGTGTGTGTGTGTGTGTGTGTGTGTGTGTGTTTCAATTTCTCCAAATTCCTATTAATTTCTTAAACAGAATAGTTCTCCATCTTGCACTCAAAATCAAGCTTGTGGCCTACTCATGCACATCCAAGACTCATTCAGGAGCTCTGTCAGTAGATTACCTACTTCAGGTCTCTATCTTTTCAAGCACAAAGCACTGTGATAGCTTTGGAATTAGCTTTTCCTTCATACGATACAAATTTTAGGAAGTGCTTTCCTCCTTCCTAGTCTATGTAAGCAGAAGGGGAGCAACTTAAAGATTTATTCTTCCCCACATCACAGAAAACTCTGCAGGGATCGTTTTGGTTTTTCCCCTTCCTTTCTTCTTCTTATTTCCCATCTTCCTTCTGCTCCTGCTCCTCCTCCTTTTCCTTCTTTCTACCCACCACAAAGACTGCAGTTTTGATTTATTGTCATAACCACCATTCAAATATGAAATCCAGTCTAAAGGAAAGGGAGAAACTGGGCATGATGTGGTATGACTTCCAGTCCCAGCTCCGCAACGTGCTAGTGGTAAGATTTTGAGCGCTTCTTCTGAACTTTGCAACTAAAGCTCTGGTTTTCCTCTTTCACAAGAGTATTGCAAAGACCAAATTAGATGATGGATGAAAAGAATGCATCTTCAACTACCAAGGACTAACCAAACATGGTAAGAACGAATATGAGAGAGAAGATGCCACCAAGAGAGGTCCAATAGAACAAGGAAGAACCCAGCGGCAGACTATCTGTGTTAGGGGCAGGAATGTAATCAAAGAGCAAAGCCCTCGGGGACTGCGGTGTTGGGGCACCAGCATCAGAGTGGGGCCAAAAACAAGGTTGGAGCTTGAGCTGCAGAGCTACTAGGATTCCTTTTATTTTATTTTGTAAAGGCAGATTTGATCTCTGAGGTTGCTGCAGGTCAAACTTAAAAGAAATCTTACCCTCTGCTTTAAGGCTGAAGGAGCAAAGAGTTAATTACCTTGTTCTATTCGTCTCTCTTCCAAATTTTTCACATGGGCTTTTCCCTTAATTAGCCATCATAGGAAACTGAAGAATATTTATTATTTATTGTGTGTATTAAATTTTATGTCTTTTCTTCTTAATTTTTAAAATGGGTGAATTTATTACTTTTTCGTGTTTTTCTCCTAAACAAGCAAGGTTTGTTGTTATTGTTGTTGCTTTTATTGTTTGTTTAGTGGTAGTCCTCATCTGACTTTTCTTTGGGTCGGTAATTCTTCATAAAAAGCAAAATGAGAAAAAGCTTCTGGCATGTTTTATATTAATTGGAAGAAGCAAATAGTTTCCCATACGTTTTTTTTTTATTCTCAATTCTTTTCTTTTTATCTCTTACTCAATTTAAACATGATACCCAGAAATGCCCACTCAGTATTGATTAAGTTATATGGTTTAACTTCAGGGCTCTGTGGTAACTTATTAAAGTATATTTTATAAAGTGATTTTGGTTGTCAAGATAGCACGACTCTACAATGACTGATGTGCACGCGTGGATCGTGGATACGGTTCTAACTCAGCTCTAAAGGGAACACGAAATGAGCACCTATGTGCCAATTTCAATTTTGATTATATTACTTACCACAATTCATTAGACTCGTCGAGTTCCAAAGGGGTTAGGCATTTAAGGACTTGCTTAACCTGTTTAGAAATTCACTGCTAGCCAAGGTGCTCAGAAGGAAAGCATGTCTGAATAATTCGTCCATTTAAAACAGTCTTTATTTTTACACCTACAGCGTGTAGCATATATAACAATGCTTATACATAGTCTCGTTTATTTTATGTATCCGTGGCTTACTTGTAGACTGTAAATGCCTTGAAAGTAAAGAGAGCCTCTATTCCTCTTTCTGTCTCCTGCAGTGTGAATATGGATATCTAGGGCAAGCTTCACTGAAGAAGGTTGGACTTGAATGGAAAAACTGATCCACAAGTATCAATCAAATTTCACTTAAGAGTTTCCCTTAGCTGTTTAATATCTGAATGCAACAATCTAAGTTTTACTTGGAAAGGATGATGCTTTTAATGATTATAGCTTATGGCGCTCAAGCAGTGTTGAAAGTTTTGTATGATGAGCCTTTTTCATCCCAGCTCTAGTGTCGGCTCCCTTACCTCCTTTGCCCCGTATTTTCTCCAATTTCTCTTCTTACCCCCCACATTTCTCTCTTTTTGGTACTGTCTCTGTACACTTGAGCCACTACTTAAGAAAAAGGAGTCTGGCATTTTCTTATCTTAACTCAAGGGAAAACAAGCCTACGTAAGACCACGTGGATTCACTGGGTGGAAAAAATCTGACCAGAATGAAAATAAATAGACATTTAAAATGTAACAATTAGATTGAAAAAAACAATTATGTATAGATGGGTTTGTTTACTTAGATAAAGTATTCTTAGTATTCTTAATTATTTGTAAGTAAATATTCTTCGTTGATAGAATTTTAGATGAAGCTGCTAAAACTAAAAGGTCTGAGAAAACAGATATCATTAAATGAAGAGAGAAACCACTTTATAGAGCACCCGTTGAACATTCAACTGAGAAGTAAAACATCCAGAACATGCTCAGCTCGTTGGGAGTGTGTTTTCATATTTCTGCATGCGTTTGTCTATAAAAGCATTTTGAGGAGTAGCTTTTTACTGATTCTACCTTGCCAAAAAAAAAAAAAAACAAAAAAAACAAAAAAAACAAAAAAAAACAACTAAGCAACCATCATTATGCTAATAAATGTTTTTGTCACATTTTCAAACTTTATCAGGCCTTCTGAGTTTTTAATTCCTTCTTCTTGGAAAGAGACCCCACGGTGTAAGACCTCTGGATTTCAACACAACGTCTGCCCTAAACTGAAGGCTCGGTTGCTGAGTTTCTCTAGTTTATTAAGGAAGGGAAAATTCCTCGCTATATAACTTGAGTTATATAAAAACCTCCAAACCTGCTCGTCTGTTGCAAGTAAGTGTACTCCCTTTGTTACATGGTATGCAATTAGATGCATTCAAAATAAATAAGTTAAATCAGAAGTCTCAGGGACAAGAATGTACTATTTTAAAACAGGGAGTGTCAAATGTTGTTTTTCAACTCAGAACCAAAGGGTATTTCACAGGTAATTTCTCAGGGCTGATGTTAGCTAATTATTAGCTACCATGCCCTGCCTCCCATTCTAAGTGACTATCTCCTGGCAGAAAGGCACAGCTAGGAGTGTTTTGTTTCATTTGTCCTTGGAGTTTTTATCAGCATCAAGAAGGTGGACTGAGCCAAAGTTAGAAGAATTCTGGAGCTAAGCAAAAAGCGACCCGTTTAACAGCCCCCATTAATTGGGGCTGTTACATGATTAATTTGAGAAAAACAGAAGAGACGGATTTCTTTACAACTCACAGTTGGACGCCATGCACTAAAAGTAATCCCGTAAATTACATTTTAAATCTTCAACATATTCCGAGCAGATAAAATAGTGGCATGATTGACCAAACTCCTTTTAAAAGTACACATATTACGATGCATCATAGTTATAAACAGATGGTATTTGGCCTCCTTCCTATTCTCAACATTTGGAATTTCTAAACTATGTGAATTAAACAATAATATTTTATAAACATACAAGGGATTTTGCTCACTGCTTTGTTAACATAGAAATTATACAATGCTGACATTTATTTAAATTTTAAAAAGTAAACAACAGTGTGCATTGAAATAAAGCAAACTAAAATCAACATAGAGAAGTACGTTCTGTGTGCATATTACCTACAGTGGCACTGGCCTTTTAAAGGAAAGACATAATAGGTTGAAGAACAAATGGTAGCTTAGACGGGCCTAATCCTTTGTACTCCAAAGGCTCATTTAACACCTCTGTGTAAACAACGGATATTTATACCATAATTGGCTCTTTGACCATCATGTTCATTTACTATGTAACCTGCTATTATGGAGTTAAAAGAAGTTCTCCTTCATTGGCTTGTCAGCTTTCATAGTAGTGAAAGTGTCCTCGCAGTTTTAAAAACACTTGCACAAACAGGAATCGTTCTGACACTTGTACTCATGATGAGAAACATTATCATCATATCAATAAGTAGATCTTCTTTTTTTCCTTTGGGGGATATTTTTGCCAGAAATAAAGGGAAATGTATCAGATCTTAATGTCGTTTCCTGAGATACTTTTCTAAAATTACAGCTTTAACCCTTTAGCTACATTTTGAAAGGGAGACCCATCTGCTGAGTTGATGTACAAAATAGAAGGCACTTGGTTTTCAAACACTATTCTTGGATTTGCAAAGTTGTGCTGCGATGAATAAATAATGAATCGGATATTTCAATCAGTTTTATGATTTTTGAAAGCCCTGGTTATCATTGTTTAGCGACAGTCTCTTCTCCATGCACTTCCCATGCGTTCTGGTTCAGCCTTTCAAGGGTAGGCTTGTGTAGGCCAACCTCCCCTACCTCGGTTTACCGTTGGGCTGCTTTTCTTACATTTTAACCAACCAGCCTACCAACCAACCCATCAACCCATATTTCCAAGTCTACAATTCAAGTAATATTTCAAACAGAGAGGGTAGAATCTTGAGAGATGGATGGCAACTGAGGTCATGAACACTCCAGATTAAGGTTTCTTCTATTTGGTCATGGCGTAAGCCACTTTAGCTCACGATCTCTATTGGTGGGAAAGAGAGACGATAACGCAAACGGCATTGGTGAAACCAAGGACAAGGGGGATTTTTTTCCTCTTACACACACAATTCTAAATGTGTACACTCAAATAAACATCGAATGCGAAAAAAATAATACTAGTGCAGGGAGGCTCTAAAAATTTTAGAAACCTCAAAATGACATTAAACGTCCGAAATTACAAGTGTTTCAGAAACGCGATGCTTCTAAATATTCTGCCTGAATACCTCTTAACCCCTCTTCCCCTCTCCTCCTAAATAACCAATTGGTGGTTGGTTAGGAGGAGAAACAAAGTTGGTAATCCTAAACACAGGTAAGAAGTGAAAAGGACAGCGCTGGGGGCCTGGGGTAGGATTTAAATCACACGTCGGGATATACGAGAGAAGGAGAAGAAAATTTAAGCTAATAGCCAGAATCTCTGCCTGGAGAGTGTCTGCGCCCATCCCCACACCCTCCTCGTTGTTTTTTTTTTTTTTTTTTTTTTTTTTTTGCTTAAGATAATCTTTTTTTAAGGGGAGGGGGCACAGAAATCAGTACTGTTGCTTTTGCTCAGTGCACCCTCATCAGAGCGTCTCACTGAGGACTGCGGCCGACTCCGGGAACCCAGTTCAGTAAAATACTTCGACGACTGGAGAGAGCGCTGTCCTGCCCCCAACCCCCAGAGCTGCGCTGCCTTCCCCGGGCTCCTACAGGGAAGGTTCCCGCCCCGCGCAAGCAAGGGCAGCGGTGGGCCACGCGGCGCGTGTGCGTGGCGGCGCGTGTGCGTGGCAGCGCGTGAGTGCCGGAACGCGCGTGGCGGGGTGCGTGTCAGTGTCGGTGCGCGCCAGCGCGCGGGGCTGCAAGGGAGCCCCGCGACTGTGGGCGCCGGCGTGGGCGTGAGCGCGGCCGCCGCCCGGGGTTCGCTCGGCCCTCGGCCTCGGGGCTCTACGCAGCCGAGCGGGGTCGGCCACGACCCCGTGACCTCACCGTCGCCCCCCTGCTCCCTTTCCTCGCGCCCGGAGACGTGCAGATCGCCGTCCGCTCGTTCCAGATGGCGCCGCGCAGGGCATCGAGGGCGCCGCGGAGGACGGGAGCGCGGGCTCGCCGGCCGCGGAGGCGCCGCGACGCGGGGCAGAGGACGAGCGGCGAGGGCGGCGGCTTCCAGGGGACCCGCGGGCGACCCGTCCCGCTGCGGGCAGCCTTGGCGCAGCGGCCCCGACGCCGGGCACAGGCTCGCGGGGGCTGGGGGGAGGGGGATCGGGACCGGGCGGGGCGGGGCAGCGCCGGGGCGCGCGCTCCCGGGCGGGCGAGCGCAGGGCCGGGCCGAGGCCCCCGCGCCGCGCCGTGTCCCCGCTGCCCCGCGGCCCAGCCGGGCAACCTCGAGCCCCCGCCTGCGGCGGCGGGGCCAGACCCGACCCGGAGCGGAAGACCCGAGAGGCCGGGAGGGAAGGCGAAAAGAGGTAGTAGCAAGCCCCAGACAAGGAATCCTTAATTACAGATTAAAGGCAGGAAAACGTACAGCACAGTTTCCATGTGTCAGCTGACGGCCGCGACAAAAGGAAACACGGAACGCTGAGGGGGAAAGCGGCCCCTTCTCGTCCCCCCCCCCCCCCACTTTTATTATCTGTGCAAATGTAAAATGCATTTGGTAGTGACTCTGGGTAGGTGGTGCCTGGGGCCAAATCGCAGCTGCACGCTCCGGTAGGAGGACAGTTTGCTGATGCACCCAGAGGTCTGGGGGCCCTCTCACAAAAAAAGGACTATAAATACTCCGCTCGAGCACATTTCGCTTCTTCAAAACTCCATTACTCATACTTTTTAAGTTTTAAAATTTGGTGCTTAGACTGTTGCAATTCATTTATCTTCAGCGAAATCCAACGGCGCGCGCACACATACACACACGCACACACGTATTTTTTCAGTTTTGTAGATTCCTTTTTTTTTTTTTTTCCTGGCCTGCTATCACAGCATTAGAAATCCAGAGAAAAAGCTAAGCCGACTGAAAGCCAGGGAAGGTAGCAGCAAGCACAGACAGAGCACGAGTTCCCCACCATGGCTCTGCAGCTCATGAGGAATAAAGGAAAAGGTGTGTGCTTTGATGACTTTCCTCTTAACTATGATTACAGAACACCCTGTCCCTGGGATGTGAGGCATTGGTTCACCTCCACAATATGCTGAATTCTCCACAGATGAAGGAGTGTTCAGAATCCAAAGCCCACTCACTGCGCGTTACAAACCGCTAGTTCTGTGCCCTCATTTTTAACACTAGAGTTACACGACCTTTGAGGGTCACCCTGAGCCACGGGGCAATGTACTCCTCTGTGTTTTCTCCCTCTTGTTGCTAGGTCAGTTTTAGAAATAGAAGGCTTCACCTCTTTGTCAGTTATCTATTTACTGACAGAATCGATGCACCAGGTTGAAGGCCACCAGGCCACCTTGTTCAGTCATTTTACGGGATCTTCCTCTTTGTAGATGATACTTTCCCATTTTTCATTTGTATTTTTCACCAATGTCATTTTCCCCCACAGCTTTTATAAAAAGTGCCTTTTCATGTGGTTCCAGTTCAGTGATTTGCCCACCCCCTGAATAATGCAATTTGCATTCCCGATTAATAGTTGTGAATCAGTAATTCTTAAGTACCTCCTGATCCATATTTTCAGTTTAAATGGTTCCTAATGTTATTGGCCAGGCGTGTGCTTGAACCCAGTACCTTCGCGGACTGGTTCCAGCCCCAGGACAGCAGAGTTACACTCAGGGAATGTGAACATGCTTAAGTCTCTGCCCTGATCTCTTTGGTTGTAGAAGGCAGACAGCCTGCTTTCCCACCTCCCCCAGAAGTGGTAATAGGTGAGCAGATTAATAAATTGATAAAAATCACACTAGGTTCCAAGCCCATCTCCTCTTCTGGTACATATTTAGCAAGACTTTTAAAAATCTCCTTCAAGCATCTGGTCCTTCTTTGATTTGGCTCTGCCCTCTCCACTTTTTGACTTTATCCTTCAGTAAAATAAATAAAGTGAAAGAGCATATTAGGAGTTTCTCTTTCCTTACGGCTTCGCAGTATTTGAGAGAATCATCCTGTTTTAGGCCAGTTGTTGTTAGTTCATGTTTTTACCACCCACCAAAGAACAGCACAGGATTAAGTTTATATTAATAAATGATGTTCATGACTAGGTTTCTACATGCCAGAGTTATGATTTATTTTTTTTAATGGGTGGAGAAAGGAGAGCAGCAATAAACTAGCCTCTAAGTCACTCAAAATCCTTGGCTTGACACATCTCTGTGGGTGTTTCTGTCTTTTTTTTTGTATGTACCTCTAATTCTCCTTTAAGTTCTATTATAATGAACTAAATATTTTGTTGGACTACCTTTGTCCATGGCTTCAAACCCTGTTTATTTTAGTTAAATTAATGAAAAGTATGGTATGTTCCCCTTTTCTACCTTCTGTTTAGAATTGTCCCTACTTATCCCTCCACCCCCTTAAGAATTTCACAAGAAAACCCTGCCCCAAATAAATTAAAATCTGCAACTTCAGACACCCCAAGAAGAGGACATTAATCCACTTAGTAAAATACCCATACCTCCCCCTCTCAATTTCAGCTCTTCTTAATGTAACATTTAGTAATTGCAGCTGGCTCCTTATACTTTCCTCCCTCCTTTTCATTCTGAATCATATTGGCCTTGTTTGACCTTCATTTCCTTTCCTGCCCCCCACATTTGTCCACATACTTTTCTTTGACCATGTTGGTCTTTCTTTTGCTGCCTGGATTAAAAGCAATAAATAGAGCTTTCTAAGAGTGTAATACTTTCTGTTAAAATCCCACTCTACCTCCCCATTCAATATTAACGCTTTGTACAATTTTTACATATCTTTCTTGTTGTGTAGTTACTGCTCTATATTTTTCTGATTGATCATTAAGTTACGCTGGCTTTTGAGAACTGCCTCCATAATCCTGAAGCAAAGGCTTTTTACTTGGCATGCTCTTTTCCTTTGGAATGCCTTTCCTGGCAAGGACAGGCATTTCGGTTTGACTACGATTCTTAAGTTACAATTCAAGGCTAATTTGTTCAGTTAGGCTTCTACTATGAGCAGCTCTGGTTCTCACTGTGAAGTACTCCATGAGGTTGCTTAGTTGAAGGGTGTGTTGTAAGTACAAGATGTAATATACTTACATTGTACTTGATTATCAGTTTTCAAAAACAGCTGCATGCTTTGATATCTGTGTAAGGAAATATCAGAAGATAATATACCATTGGTATTTATTACTCTATAATTAAGGATGTGTCAGTGTTTCTCTTTTTTTAAAAAAAAACCCTATTTTCAGAAATTCATATCTCAGGCATAAATTTCCCTATGAATTACAGTCTAATACCATATTAGAAGTATCTTCTTTTTAAGTTATCCCTCCCCTTCCTTTTCTTTCCGGGGAAATAAGTTTCAGGATGTAATTTCTGGGTTATCTATTGGGGATGAGAGGAAGCAGTCCCTATGCTGCACAATTAAAGGTGCCTCTGCCGCCAATGCCACCTGCCCCCTGTATCCTAGACCCTCTGTGCACCAGGTGAGATCGTGGGGGCTGCCTCTGGATAAAGGGCCAGCCTCCCATCTATGTGGATAAGCAACTTCATCATGGTATGAGGTGAAAGGCAACAGAGAAGGCTCAGCTCTCCAGAAGTACTGCAGGTGCCAGAGAGTCTGAAATTTTAGTGCCAGGAATCAATTCTTATATATTCCTCCCTCTATGGTCACTTAGAATACAAATGTGGCCAGGAGTAACATGAAATAAATCTACGGAAAGGTACTGGCAACTTATCGACCCATATTCCTTCTGCCAGTAGAAGAAGCAGAAGGAAGAAGGAGGGGAGGAAAGAGAGAGAGAGAGAGAGAGAGAGAGAGAGAGAGAGAGAGAGAGAGAGAGAGATTTGCCCCTTTCCCTCAAGGGTGGTCTCGACCAATTGAATTGACCGTGGCCTTCTGCAAGAAGCTGTTTCTACACCTGCCTCTACTACCAGGGGACCCACGGCAACTGGGCTTCTCTTTGGGCCCTCAGTTTCTCCACAGGTTTCAAAAGCAAATGCTTACCAGGAGGGCCAGGGAAGGTACCTATATGCATAAAGCCGCGTGTAAAGACCACACGGGCCCATAGGTGGGCCCTATGATGGACGTGGAGGCTGAATGCCTCCCGGCAGGTGCAGTAATAGTAACAATAAAGACACAACATTGGCTTCACTGCATGGTCTCTCCTGCCTCTTTCAAGACCAACAACATAGGCCACAAAGCAGCTCCCTGCTACCCCCTGCACTCTCTTGCCTAGGGGTCCAATAGTCATGCACACTGACCTTGGTGCTTCCTGAAAGACACATTGGTGACAATGACACCATCCAATGGAGGGGAAGGCTTATACAAAAAGTCTCTGTTTCTACAACATAGTCTGGTTCCTAAATATGCCTTTAGACGACCCCTTAATTTTCTCATTTGTGAGGTGATCATGGAAATCTTAAATTGTCAAATATAAAGGACTTCAAATTCCTAAGAGAAACATATCGCTCAAGTATTCCCAGAAGTCCCTTCTGGCACGCCACTTTAGGTCAGCTATTTAAAAATGCAGTAACTGTTAGGAGAGTAACAAGCATCTTGGAGTATCTCCCAAGGAGAAGCAATTCCTCATATTCATTTGTGAGAACAATTATGAACCTGTCTTAGGGTTGAAACTCATAACCATAGAGTTGCAAGGGAGAAGAAGGCATCATCACTCGGGTAATGATGATGGGAGGGTCCCTGAAGACACTGACCCCACATTCCACTGACGGAAAATGGGCCCAGTAGGGTGAGAGAGGATCCTGGTCCCTGAAGTCATACATACCTCAAGTACAGCTAGGAATTCCAAAGACATGAGAGAGAACTCCCTCCCATGGATCGCAATGAAGGACAGAGTCCACAATTCACCCTGTCTTCAAGAGGAAAGGGAACAGGTGCCAGTATGGGAGATAGGTACTGTGGCTAGGAGCTCAGACAGCTCTGTGCTCTACCACACACCTCTGAATTTTCCAAGATGCGAGGACTGGCTCATGTAACATCATCCTTTTTCTTCCTCCCATTACCTTTCAAAAGGGAGTTTCCAGAACTATGGTTTTCCATCTTGAGTTTGTAATGTTACAGGAATTAGTGAGAAATGGTGACCAGCAGCCCTAGGAAAAAGAGACCCATGGACAATCAAGTCAGACTTTTTCAAAGTATGATTTGTTTCAGTATCAAGGTTAAGTCCTTGGCTCCCGGTAAGCAGAGGAAAGTCTTCTCATGCGAAATTGGCAGGACGGTTTCTTCCACTGTTTGAAGGGAAATGGTTATCTGACCGGATCAGTAACTTAGAGTCAAGAAATGTTAAGGAAGGCATGGTAGCAAAACTAACCAAAGTAGTCCTAGCTCCTATCAGAAGGCACGTCTAACAATAACATGTAAGACACGTAAAAAGTCAGAGTGTGAAAAGACTTTGGGTAGAATGAGCCAGCTTCAGAAATAAGCCACTAATCATAGAGTAAATGTTACTCTCCTAGTTGCATGTCTGTGCCTTCTACCATCACTCCTCTGACTTAAAAGTTAGTGTACATTTGGTGTAAATCCCATGGTTTGTTGTTGTTGTTGTCCTGTTGTAATCACAAATGCACAAAGCTTTCAGCAGCATGTAGAATTGTATGCATGTTTTTAAACTTTCCCAGTTACTTTTTTTTTTTTTTAAATTTTTTTTTCAACTTTTATTTATTTTTGGGACAGAGAGAGACAGAGCATGAACGGGGGAGGGGCAGAGAGAGAGGGAGACACAGAATCGGAAACAGGCTCCAGGCTCTGAGCCATCAGCCCAGAGCCTGACGCGGGGCTCGAACTCATGGACCGCGAGATCGTGACCTGGCTGAAGTCGGACGCTTAACCGACTGCGCCACCCAGGCGCCCCTCCCAGTTACATTTTAATGAACAGCCTTGAAGGGAGGATTTACCATGGAAGCATTAGTCTCCTAGAGGCGCCTGGGTGGCTCAGTTGGTTGAGCGTCCGACTCTGGATCTAGGCTCAGGTCATGGTCTCACGCTTTGTGAGTTCAAGCGCCACACTGGGCTCTGCGATGACAGCACACAGCCTGCTTGGGATTCTCCCTCTCCCTGCCCCTGCCCTACCTGCTTTCTGTCCGCCTCTCACAAAATAAATAAATACACTTAAAAAATAAAAGCATTAGTTGTCCTATATCTCAATTCAAATTTTAAAATGAAACGTGTTCATGTCAGTGATTTATAACATAGTCTCTTCCTTGTTAAATATAAGATCTAATATTAAATACTACCTGATTTTTCACCGAAAGAGAGAGGCACTTAGGGTGATACTTGTCCACAGTCAGCAGAAGAATAAAACGCATAGACTATGTCGACATTAAAAGACAGCATGGACTCTCATTTGAAAATTGATTCTATCACCCACAGAAAGTATCTTGAGACTTAACTGAAAATTTTATTGTGGCTCATAATATTTCTGGGTAGCAGATGCTTTCTCAAAAACAGATTTTACTTTTAAAAATATCAAATATAATTAACACCTTCAACATAAAATGAAATCTTTGCTTCCAGATGCATTTCAAGGTGTTGAAATGAATCTGTGCAGCCCTGTGTGGCTGCGAGTTTCCATCGACTTCCTGATTCTGCTGCCATCTTTATGTGGCATGTCTGAAGATGTGAGAGTCAGAGCAGGGCATTCACACCTAGCCATAGTGGAAGGATTCTTACTAAACCGCAAGCTTTTTGAGAAAGGTCTTCTGACCTATTCCTGATCAACGTGGTATAAGTGAATAGGTTAAGAACCAGGTGCCCTGCTTTTTATTACAGAAACACCTAACCAGAAACACAGATTAGGTAAATTCATGGCACGTATATCCTGGATGCTGTATCAAGGTCTTGATAGTGAGCAGACTTTTAAAGATACTTAAAATTGAAATTGGCTTAATATTTATTTTAAAAGAATAAAATTAACAGGATTGAGTGTTCCAAAAAAGGAAGATCAAAATTTGCAACAACCATACTCAAAATAAGAAATAATGAGAGTGTTCAATTTCTTTACTCAGAGTAAGGGAACTACGAATTAACAAGTCAACTTGTGGGGCACCTGGGTGGCTCAGTCGGTTAAGCATGAGACTTTGGCCTCAGGTCATGATCCCACAGTTTTGTGGGTTTGAGTCCCGTGTCAGCTGTGCTGACAGCTTGGAGCCTGCTTGGGATTCTCTGTCTCCCTCTCTCTCTGTGCCCACCTACTTCCACACTCGCGCTCTCAGAAATAAATAAACATTAAAAAAAAAAGTCAACTTGTATTATCAATTATCCTGTGATTTCAATGAAACATGGGTTAATTTACTTAATAACACTCTATCCACAAAATGGGTTTGAGAAGCACACAAAACACACACACACTTCAAGTTTCAATTGTTAAGAATTACACATTTACAAAATTTTTTTATTGCTCACTTGCACTGAGACCAAGTCTGATAGCATAGTTCTAAGAAGTGACAACTTTAATGTAAATTTTTATTCTAGAAGGAATGCTGGGCATGGCTAACGACAAAATCTGATTTGAGTTTATGGGTGTAGGAAAAAAAAAACCCTCCATACACAGGTAACTTTCAACTATGTCTACACTGAGATGGGAGCCCACTGTTTTAGGATACTAAAACACAGTAAACTCAACACTGTTTCTTGGCTGTGAGATCATACTATTATTTCTAGAAGACATCTTCTGACTGAAGCAAATTTACTGGTATAGTTCATCTTCTTAGATGATAAACCCTGCCTAGAAGTATCTAAGAACCTCTTAGGCATATTGACATCAAGTTTGCACTCAAAAGGAGCACCCCTGGTAGATTCTGAGTTCCCCAGTTTCAGACCACAAGGGACGTCAGAAATAATCCCTGAGCCCTTTGTTTTATGAGTGAGGATGTAATTTGTTCAGTGACTTCCCTGCAAGCGATACGACTCGAAGCCAGAGCAGTGATGTCCAGTCATGCGTTAAGGGTCTCACATTGGTTAGGGAGAGGACTCGGTGCAGAGATAGAGTTTGTTGTTTCTGCTTCTTAATCTTCCTGCTTTTAAATTCTCAGACCTCAGGGATTCTGAACTCCTGCCTTCTTTGATCTGTAAGATCACCTCTATCCTGAGGGCTCTCTCCGTCTGGCTCCTTGACCTTGATCTGTTTCCTGCTGACAATTTCGCTACCTGTCAAATGGGCCCTCCTGCTGACGATTTTGCTACCTGTCAAATGGGCCCTTCTAGAATTCTGAATCACTGCCTGCTCAATCTCGGATGCTTGCTAGACCAGTCAATCCTTCTAGAAGCCGGAAGGCCAGACTTGGCCCCTGCCTACCCTCCTCTCCCTGGCTGTTCCTCACTCTGTAGTGTATAAAAGTTATTTGTTTCAAAAGCTAGGAAACTTACAATTTACCTGTCAGTAAACAGAAGATGGTTTATCAACAGACTTTACCTTAATGACTACAAATGTTTACCTCCTGCTTTCCAGAATGCAAAGAAAATCTTGGAAATGTCATAATATCTTACAAACATTTGCAAAACAGATCCTTGTACAACCGGAAAAGAAACAATTGTATTCGTTGTCTCTGACACAAGAAAAGTGTTCAGTGAGAAACATACAGATAGATGTACACTCTTACACAGAAATGAGATATGCTAATTAAAAATTGCAGTAGGCACTTTATTAAAAATTTATTTTACAATCTAGCTGTTCAAAACATCTTTATATCAACAAATACAGCAGCTTGACTATTGGAATCATAAGTGATTTATCTTGAAAAGATCATATTTGTAGCTGGATGCAAATATTTTTGAGGAATATTTATATCAAAATTACTGTTTTTAGTAGAAGTATTTTGATTTCTCTATTTTTACCCCAGGGGAAAAAAAATTGAAACGAGTATCTCAGTGTTCATTTTATGGGCAAGATGGCTCCACTTAGTGTATTTCCCATGTTTGTCCAAATTACAGCTGTTTATCTCGCAACTTTAAAATAAATTAAATGCAAATGTAACTCTGCGGATCATGGGAATACCTGCCAGACCCCTTATTAATACCTTCACTTAAACACCCCCGTGCCAGAGAGTCATTAATTGGCTAAAATAAAAGTGCTAAAGCAGCCCTTTGCCCACAAACAACTCTGAGATGGCTGCCCAATTAGTCCGGTAGCATTCTGATCCTCCCTTCAGACCCTGTGGCCCTTTGAGGACACAAGAAGGCTCCGATGATAACCTGGCAACCTAGGTAGAAACACAGCCAAGTGCGAGCTTTTGAAGCTGCAGTTCGGCTGCCATCGTGTCGGCAAAAAGAAAGAATTCAGGCACCATGTCATCCAGTACAAAGGATAAAAACGGATTCAACCGGAAATTCAATGTGGCACCACATATGGGATACATGAGTGCGGTTATACAACAGGCCACATATTTTTTTGAACAGTCTCCTCCATGTGATGCCGAGGACATGTGTAACCATCATAACGTCTCTAGGAATCTGTATTTAATTTGAGTTGGGGTGGTGGCAGGGATGGGAGATCTGAAGCCGCCACAGGTTTGTGGCAGATGGCTCTGTGTCAGCTATGACAAGCAGCCAGGCTCAGCTTCCTCTGCAGATTTTCTTTTCTCTCTGATCAGGTAAATATGGGCACACTCTGGAAAGTTCTACAGATTCTGCCTTAGGCTGCAAGTTTGTGACTTAGCCCCATCTGTCACAAATCTTCCCTAGGTTCTGTTGTAAGCAGAGACCTGAATTTACCATGTAGGGCCGCCCAAGAAAAAGGAGTCATTTCACCCTGCGAGGGGGAGGGAGAGAAGAGAAAGCAAGGAAGAAGCATTAACAACCGAAAGACGAAAGGATGTTCAAAATTCATATTGCAAATTTGCATAACTTACGTCAATTAGATTTCAAAAAGCCACCAAGTACATGGTTCTCGAGTTTCATCAACTCAGGAAATCCCAGTTTCTGATTGGTTTAAAGTGGAACTGTATTTTCAACCGTACAGGAAAGCTCCCGATTTTTCGCAAATGGGTACATTCCACCGCGCACATATTTCCTGGTTTATGTGAGCGATGACGGCTGCTCAAAGTTTATCATCCAACTTTTAACTTTTATAAACACAAGATACCCAACGCCCTTAACCCATGTTTTTGCTAATGTGAGTTTTACTTTTAAGTGGCTAAGGCACAAGAGAAATGCCATCACTCCTACGTTAAACGCATAAAGCACTTTGAGTTTACAAACAGGTTTATATTCGTTATTTCATTATAGCAGTACCTCGACGGGGGGCGGGGGGGGATGCTATTAAGAATTGAGGGAGAAAAAAAATTCTTCTAAGTTTACAGATGAATCAGAGAGACAGGCTAAGAAGTTCACCTAGAGCCAGGCTACAAATGAGTAGCAGAGAAGAACAAGCCGCCAAAACCTCTCACTGTTCTTGATCACCCAAAGTGTATCTATTGTGCTGAAGGTTTTTGCTTTTATTTTACTTAGACAAACCAAAGGAAAACCAAGCCAAAAGAAATCAAGGAAGGAAGTGAAGAAGGAGAGAGGGAGAAGACTAGGGAGGAGGGAGAGAGGGAGGGAGAGAGATTGGGAAGTTGCCTTAAACTGTGCTCGTGCAGTTGAGAGATTTTTAGAAGTTCTAAAAATGTCACAAGCTTTTACGTTTTCATTTTTAAGGAAACAAGTAATGACTTCGGAGTGTTAATACAAGTGAGCAACACCTTATTGGCATCTAGAGTGTAATCTCGAATTAAAAGGGGACTATAACGTGACCAGTCCCTTGAAGGAAACTTACAGTGGCCTGGCTGTGGTCCGGGTAGACAGAGGCTGATAGAATTAAGACAACCACAAATGATTTCTCTGCGCACTGAATGTCAGCTGTAAGCTTAATCATTGTTTGGAGGCATTTTTAGGCAGAAATCTGAAAATTCTTCTTTCCTCCAATTAGGAGCAGGTTATAAAGGTTTCCAGAATGTTGAAGTACGTGAAGAGGAGAACAGAATAAAAACCAGCAGCTGGCATTTGAACAATCTTGAGAAACACGGGTCACTCTCAGAAAGCACAGGAGAGAACGCATCTCTTTTTTCCCCACTCAGAATTTCGCTCAATTTATAAATAAAAATAAATGAGAAATAGGATGGGAACGAAAAGCTATCCAGGTAGTCCGGGCAGTATCTACTTTACACAGTGCCCTGTTTGTGCCCTGCACTCTTTTCAGTATTTGTAACAATATAAGGTCCATAATTTTTTCTCTAAAGCATTTTAAAATATAATGATGAAAAGTCTGTAGAAACATAAGGAACTGATATCAGAAGGTTGTTGGGAATTTTCAGTAAGTAAACTCACATAGTAAAAAGGAGGCAAAAATACAACTTCATGGTATTGAGCTTACCGGGGTTGGAAAAGGGAAAACTATTGTTAGTGTTAAGAAGTCAATCCTTGGCTAATTATTTTATGATTACTTCTAGAATCTTGTGTTCAAGTTAGGTTGGAGTCATAAAAAGCTCCCCATCGTGGATGAAATGAAACCTATTTTTAATCTGTGTGACAAGTATGTGGCCAATGTGTCTGACCTAACTCAGAAAAGGAAGTGTTCTGAAAGTACGAGAAAGCTGCAGTCAATGACTAAACTTGGATGTAAACTTTTTAAAGAGGTGGTTTAGATTTTTTAAATTATGAAAATGGTTTTAGATTTTTAAAATGCTTAAAAAACATTTAATTTCAGTATGCATTGTATTTCTCTTAAGAAAGATCTTAAGAAAAGTGTGTGTGTGTGTGTGTGTGTGAGAGAGAGAGAGAGAGAGAGAGAGAGAGAGAGAGAGAGGGAGACAGGGAGAGGGAGGAGGGAGAACATACTTGCATGCATGTGAGGAATTCAAACATTTCAAATCTGAAACCATTTCAGGTGAGAAGTCATGGGCACAGTGTTCTGTAGTAGAAAGAGCCACTTTAAGAAAAAAAAAAGTATCCAATTCTGTTTCTGCTTTTCAGTTACTAGCATTCTGTTTCAAATCCTGCTTCAAGTTATAGCCCCCAAACTCTCACTCATATTGAAAGTATAATGTCTCATGTGAGAAGAAAGCCAAGTGTTAGTAGCCTTATTCTAGTCATTAAATTTCTAAGTGTGAATCCATATGAAAAATCCTATCCTAAAGTGAACCCTATGTGAAAAGCAGTTGAGATGATTTTAAAATGTAAACTTTTGACAAAAAAAGAGAGTAAGGTGTAAAAATGTAAAAGGAGCAAATTAAAGAATTCAGTGACATTCTATCCTTTTAGATCTTAGAAGCATATGTTTTATAAAAGCAAAACAGCACTGTCCAATGGAATAAGTCTAAAAAAAAACCCAACATTCTCGTTAACAGTACACACAAAAGACTCTTCCATTGCATAAGAAAAGTAAGGAAAATACTGCCTTGGGGGGAATAGTTATCTTGTATTTAGTGAAGGCAAAGGTCACCTGAAAATGTGCGTATTTATAAACCATAAGGTGAAAAGATAGCATAGCTGTTTATATCTTAATTGTAAAGTTTTAGAAGGCATCCTTTTTCTGTTTTGGCTCTACATCCTATTACAATAACCAAACTAAATCTGTGGTCCTTTCCTGTATTTTTTTTTTTTTAACCAGTTTCTCCTGAAAAATGCATCACAAAGCTCGGTTACCTTAATTCTTGGACTAATTTATTAATTTTAAGACTAATATTCAGATATAATATCATCAAGATCTATAAATGAGGGCACCTCTGAAAGTGTGTAATAGACTTATAAGAAAAAAAATCCACGGCAAAAATACATAAAAAAGAATTATACATACAAATTCCTATAAATGCTTACACATGAAATATTAACTTATAAAACTTGGAGCTGGAATACTTGAGGATGTTCAGTCTAAAAACATATGTAAAAAGTAATTACAGGAAATAACATGTAAGGCGTAGGTTATCTTTTAAGCTGTACGAAGAACAATTTGATATACTAACAGCATTACCACTGAGCTGACAATGTTTCAGAGTTTTTCCAGAAGTTGTTTGTAAAATAAATAATTATAGCTATGTTATAGAGTATCATATTAAAATATTTCAACCAGATGTCTGTTTCCTTTGCAACTAAAGGTAACTTGTCACAGTAACTTTTGTAATGGTTAAGAATTTGTAAACAAAGACTAACAGAGATAATGAGGCCTAACCTGAAGCAAAGTTAAAAACCGTTAAATTTTGATGGTGGGAATAGCATTATAAAACCTTCACCATTCTCTTCACAAGAATATAAACATTTTCTTTCTTTCTTTCCTTCTTTCTTTCTTTCTTTCTTTCTTTCTTTTTCTTTTCTTTTCTTTTCTTTTTTTTTGTATCTACATGAGATGATGGATGCGAATGAAATGTATGGTGGTAACCATTCCACAATAAACGCATGTCAAGTCATTATGCGGTACTGTGGTTCGTAAGCGGACACAGTACCATCAGTCATATCTCAATAAAACCGAAAAACAAGCACAACTTCACCTAAAATTCACCAGAAGGCGGGGAGAGATTAGTAATTTGATGGTGAACTCACTGAAGAGATCTGTGTCATATACAGAAAATAAATCCATTTACATAAATACTTTTATTTCTTCCATTTTCATAATCTGCACATTTTGATAGCCTGTCACGTGGAAAACTACTTGATTAACATTTGATACAAATCTGACCGCTACTGAACTTCAAAAATTAGGGAGTTTGGATGTAAACCTATTTTCTCTGTGGAGCTTCCCCTGTATACGGTACAATCGTATTGACTCAAGGAGTAATACTGAAGCCTGGAACTGTTCAGTCAGCATTTTAAACTATTATGAGCTACCTTCTGAACCATTGCCAAGTTAATAGACAATGAAAGATAATGAGCTTGAAATTGGGTGTTAAATTGCATTTTTGGTTCTCTCCCTTTTTCTTGAAGTTTAACTGTTTCCTGCAGAAACAAAGTCCTGTTTTGATGTATCACTATGTAAATATGTATTTTAGGCCATGAAAAGAGAAAGGAGAGAAAAAAGGCAGCAAACTGTATTTCATGTAGGAAGGTTATACATTAACATAGGAAAATTAAAATATACTGGATTATAAAACTGCTAGATTGTAAACTATACTGAATTTATGTAAAATGAAGATGCTACATTCAAAGAATATAAAAAGGTATATTACTCATGGCCTAGAGCCACCTTCCAAACTCATAAAGCAGATTTATCCCAGTTCAATTACTTAGACTTTTAGCAGGGCCTCTTTGTGTTGTCATTTCAACAATGTAAAATTCTTGATTCAAACAACGGAAAAAAAAAAGATAATGAAGGAGGGGATTGCATGATGATGCTCTTTAAACTATTTTCTTTCTGCCTTTGCCATTCAGAGAGGAGATGGGCAGTGTCATTCTAAACAAACTGAGGATTTTTATGTCATTTTATTAAACCGGATAAGGGAAACATTTGATTCTTGAAAATCATCTTCAAAGTAGTTAAAAAATGAACACCAAACTTCACGAATGTCATTCACCTGAATTTTTGAGGCCTGAAGATTTCATTATGATGGGAAGAAAGGCTTATCCTCATTAGTATAATTGTGGAATCTTTCCTTTACTTCCTTTTAAACTAATGAGTTACATTAATCCAGGTTCATTTTTATAAGCCTCTTGGGGCTAAATGTAAAGGACAGTCATCTTAGAAAACAATAAATTAAAAAAAAGCATGTACCATGCATTAAGTGCACGTATTTCATAAGACCTAGGTTAATACAACTGGCATCCAGTTTAATTAATCCTTGTTAGTGTAACAACTAATATCCCTCCCTAGCATGTTTCCTTTAAACATTAGTATGTTAATTAAATGTTTTTTTTAAAAAGATTTTTCTTTGTACTTCAATATGGCATTTATACCACGTAAATCTCTCCTCAATATCTACCTTATAAAGATGTTTTCTTATAATATCTGGTCTCTTGCAGAAATTCTGGAGCCTTTTTGAAAGCTGTTCAGGTGTAGAATACAGATATTCAGCTGCAGGAAAAACAGATACATTTTTAATGAAACAAAAACCTCAAAGCACACACTCGATATTAGTCACTTTACTAATTAAAAATGCATATTGCTCTGTGCTGCCTCGTGTTTTACATTATTTAAGCATGATTTTATAAGGTTACCTCAGCTCACAAGGATGCTTAATGCTAAATAAGACTGTGTAGTTGTGCTGTTTAGACATCTCCTTTGGGTGATTAAAATACATTATTCTAATGTAACACAATGCATATGTGATATATTTAGTGATGGGAATTTTTTCAAAGAACTGGTACTATAGCCGTATGTACCCTGTACAAGAGTTGCATATTATTAACTAGTCAATTGTTTAAATAATTTGGTGTGATTTCCAGTCCTCGATTTTTCTCTGTGTATATCATTAGAAAAAATCTGTAAGCAATCGCAGCAACACTGACCTGCTTATAAAAATCCATCATTATGGGATGTGTATGCTAACAATGAAGAATGCTATTTGAAAACTTGCTTTTTTGTTATCTTAAAAGAACAGATGGTAAATATAAGCTTACTCTAATGTATTAAAACACATAAAATTTTCCTTAACACTAACATGTTGACTTGCCAAATAAACAATTGCTCCCGCCTAAGTTTATTTTCAAACTTTCTAATTTAGCATGAATCATGTATTAAATCTCAACCAAGATGAAAGTACATTAAAGAGGCTACCTGGAAATATTTCAGGATAAACCAAATCTTTGGGACAAAGTGGGTAGCAACCACAATACACAGCTTCCAACCTAAAGAAATTTTAGAGAAGATAAAAAAATATTAAAAGGACATTACTCTGATAGCCAGAAAGTGGTTTTGTTTGCCTAAGTTAACAGTATGAGCCCTGAGTTAACTGGGACGAAAAACGTGGTCGGCAGTCCAAGCCTTAAAGCCAAAGTTGCTCTTTTAAAAGATTTTATTGATCATATATGAATTTCATAGAACAGAACCAACAGCATATGTTTTGTTCACTGAATTAATCAAAGCGCAGCTCTGCATTTTTTTTTTTTGTTTTTAAAATACTGTTTAACACATTTTATAATCAGCAGATAAACACATGTAACAACATGGTAAAGTATGGACAGCTTTTCTTAATAATGCTGCAAAGCCTCAGAATGTTCATTTTTCAAAAATGTTTAAATAAAATAGCAAATACTTAACTTTAACATTGTAGCCGTAGAAATGATCGAGGCACTTTTAAAAGCATCAGAAAAAAAATTTACAATCTGTTGTTGGGGCATTTTTATATTTTAAGCTCATGCTTCAAAATAATTTGTTATTTTTGTAGAATGCAAAGTAATTCCCCTTTTACTGAAAAATCCTCATGGAGATTACCTTAATGAAAATTTTACTTTCTTAGCCAAAAATTCAGCTCATTTTCGATTTTATCAGAAAAGAATACTTTCTTATTAAAACAAATAAGCAAGAAAGTTTCACTTTGAGAGGATTTCTCCAAGGAACACCTATAGGAAGTTGTTTTTTTTTTTTTTCATGTCATAGTAGTAAGGGTTAAGCAGAGAGAAGGTATTGCATCTCAAAGGTTGTTGGCCCTGTATAATGGCTATTGATCTGACATATAATAAACCTTAAAGATACCACTGTAATTTCTGTTGGCTAGAAATTACACAGTGAAATTCAAAGCACTCTCTAAAATATGTTTATTTTATGAGAGACTTTGAATTGCATCCAAAATGTTGACCAAAGGCGGATTTTTATTTTGAACTGCAGATTTTTTTTCAACCCAAGAATAATTTGAAGTTATGTCAATGTTTACCTTGTTTGTTTACAGTGACAAAGCACATGCAATTTAAGCTGTTTTTAAGTGGGTGATGTTTTCTCTATTTTATTATGTTGACTGAAATTAGTTTAAATGAAAGGTATTTACTTTGAGCTGCAAAGTTTGGAAAAATACTGAGTTCAAAGTTTTGCTTGAGAACTG